>NC_141938.1:3952682-4103725 GCF_057802395.1 Ceratotherium simum simum | reverse complement strand
GATGGTCACTCCTTAAAGAGCAATTGTTTCAAAGAGAAAGAAGAGACGAAAATGCAGCCACAAAGTAGCAAGATTGCAGAGGTCTCACCAGGATCCCTAAGTAACTCTGCTGCTGCCGCCACCACTGTGTCTATTGCAACAAAGATCCTGACTATCTGGCTTATAGTGGACAAGACCCACAGTCTTAGTTTGGCACAACAATGGGATTAATTCAAACCCAACTTAAGCCTGGGGTCCTTAAACCCTGTAAAGCAACCAGTTGTCATTGAGGAGGCCTCTAACCCTGATGACAGTGATTTGAGGCTCTCAGGAGGAGGACCTTAAGTTGTCCATAGGCTTCTGATGCAAGAACTTGCCCTAGTCCCCAAACTATATGCCATTAGAGCTGCTATTATCACCAGGTACTGAGATCTCTTGAAAATAGAGGCTCTCACAAGCACTGAGCATGTGACCCTCTACAGAGGCACCTATAATGCCTTTGGCCTGGGAAATAGCTTCCCACCAGCCCAGCCCAGCCCAGCTACTGACATTTACTTGTGTATGATGGAGCCTAACCTTGGCCCTGTAGTTTATGTCACCTGCAGGAGGGGCATGGCCTTTGTTTCTTCACTTTGTTGAAAGATGCTAGGGTGATAGAGGAGGTCACCATTCTCCCAGATACCTTGATTCCCTGCGTAGTTCCATGGGATTAACTGAATGCACAGCACTGGGGACTACATAGACTTTAAGGATGACAATATACATTCATACATCATGGAGCTCAGTGGAGAGTTGCTACTCTTCATCCCTTAATTGGGACATCCCTATTGAAGAACCAAATCCAAGGATCACCAGAGCTGACCAAACATCAAGCAGTCATCTTACTACTGGCCAAAAATTGTCCTCATCTGCATATGTTCACAAACTTTTCGCTGATTGTCTAAGAGATGCCCCTTTGTGGTAAAATAACTCTGGGAATGTCTTAAATCAGAGATACCTAAAATAGAAGTCAAGGTAACACTTGTCTGTGTGTTACTAAGTCCGCAATACAAGGACTCACCAGGACACTCGTTATCCACCTTGGAGTTCTGACACTACTGAGAGTGACCATGGCATCTCTCAGAGTATACAAGTGCCCTGCTCTCCAACAAGGCATTCGGTGGAAGTTTCCCCTCCCTTATGGGTCTCAGGCTCATAGAACACCATACTGGCTTATTGAAATCAGTTGGATGAGAGATGTCCTGTTTCAGTCATTGGGGGTGAATTGTAATGATTCTCTCTTCATCTTTTTTTTTTTTTTTTTTTTTTGAAAGACTTCAGTTTTCTTTAGAGCGGTTTTCAGAAAAATTGATCAGAATTTACAGTTTCTACAGAACCCTTCTCTCTGCATCCACACAGTTTGCACTCTTTTTCACATTTGGTATTACTGCTGCACATTTGTTACAATTTCCAAACCCATATTGATGCATCACAGTGCTCAGTGTACATTAGCATTGACTCTCTGTGTTGTACAATGTATGGGTTTTGGCAAATATGTAATGATGTGTGTCCATCATTTCTGTTTCATGTAGTACAGTTTCACTTCCCTAAAACTTCTCTGTGTTCCACCTATTGATTCATCCCTCCTGCAACCCCCAAATCCTTCACAAGCAAAGATCTTTCTAGTGTCTCATGGTTTTGTCTTTTCCAAAATGTCGTGTACTTGGAATCATACACTACATAGCCTTGTCACACTGGCTTCTTTTCCTTAGCAATATACTTTTAAGATTTCTCCATGTGTTTTCATGGCTTGATACCTCATTTCTTCTTATCACTGAACAGTATTTCACTGTATGAATACACCAGTGATTGTTTTTGTCTATTTGACTCTTGAATGACATCTTGCTTAAAACTCTTAAGTCTTGCCAATTGTGAATATAGCACCTATAAACATTCACGTGTAGGTTTTGTGTGAACAAAAGGTTTCAGTACATTTGGAAAAATACCAAGGAGTGTGATTGCTGGATCTTACTCTATGTAGTAACTCTGAATTTTGTTTTGAAAGAAAGGTCCTGTCTTCCATTGTAAGTTACCAAATTCCATTTCCACTAGCAATGAATGAGGATTACCTGCAGCTTCACATCTTCACCAGTATTTTGTGTTCCGAGTGTTTTGAGTTTTAACCATTTAGTGTGTTTAATGATACCTCATTGTTGTTTTATTTGCAATTTTCCAATGACATTTGCTGTGGAGCATGTTTTCATGTTGCTTATTTCCCATCTATATATCTTCTTTGGTGAGCTGTCTGTTCAGATCTGTTGCCCGTTTTTTAATTGGGATGTTTGTCTTCTTTTTTTTTTTTTTTTTTTTTTTTTTTTAGATTTTATTTATTTTATTTTTTCCCCCCAAAGCCCCAGTGGATAGTTGTATGTCGTAGCTGCACATCCTTCTAGTTGCTGTATGTGGGACTCGGCCTCAGGATGAATGGAGAAGTGGTGCCTCGATGCGCACCCGGGATCCGAACCCGGGCCACCAGCATCGCAGCGCGCGCACTTAACCACCAAGCCACAGGGCCGGCCCAAGGGATGTTTGTCTTCTGACTGTTGAGTTTTAAGTGTTCTTTGGATATTTCAGATATCAGTCATTTATCTAAGTGTTTTTTTACAAAATTTTTCACTTACTTTGTGAGTTGTGTTTTTATTCTCTTAACACTGTCTTCCTCAGAGCGGTAGTTTTTCTTTTTTGTGTGTGAGGAAGACGCTCTGAGCTAACATCCATTGCCAATCCTCCTCTTTTTGCTGAGGAAGATTAGCTCTGAGCTAACATCTGTTCCTGTCTTCCTCTATTTTGTGTGTGGGATGCCGCCACAGCATGGCTTGGTGAGCAGTGGGTAAGTCTGTGCCCGGGATCCAAACCTGTGAACCCTGGGCCACTGAACAAGAGCGTGTGAACTTAACCACTGTGCCACCAAGCCAGCCCCTGAGCAGTAGTATTATAAATTTATAATTTTAGTACTACTAGTTTTCATTTTAATGAAGTAAAATTTTTGTTTTTTTCTTTTGTGGACCTTGCTTTTTGTTTTCATGTCTAAAAATTCATCTTGAAACTCAAGGTCATCTAGATTTTCTCTTATGTTACCTTCTAAGAGTTTATTTCTTTGGCGTTTTACATTTAAATCTGTGATGTGCCTTGAGTTAATTTTTGTGAAATGTATAGGGCCCGTGTCTACATTTGTTTTTTGTGTGTGTGTTTTTGCATGTGGATATCTATTATTTTCACCACTATTTGTTTAACAGACCTAATTTTTCATGGAATTGCCTTTCCTTCTTTGTCAAAGATCACTTGACTATATTTGTGTGGGTCTATAAGGAAAGCAATGGACTTACATATCCTTCAATTTTCCTATACTCTTATTAATTCCAGGAATTCTTTCTTTTTTTTTTTTTTAAAGATTTTATTTATTTTATTTTTTCCCCCCAAAGCCCCAGTAGATAGTTGTATGTCATAGCTGCACATCCTTCTAGTTGCTGTATGTGGGACTCGGCCTCAGGATGGACGGAGAAGTGGTGCCTCGATGCACACCCGGGATCCGAACCCGGGCCACCAGCATCGCAGTGCGCGCACTTAACCACCAAGCCACAGGGCCGGCCCCAGGAATTATTTCTGTTGTGAATTCTTTTAGCCATTTCAGACAATCATGCCATGTGGAAAAAATGTTATAAATTTAGCTACAGTATTCATAAAGATGTTCTTTCTTAAGAAGTGGAACTTCCTTTTTATTACCAATTTTTTATAAATGGATGTTAGATTTTATCAAATCCTTTTTATTTTCAGTTTTCTGCCCTTTCCTTTTTGATATTAGTAATTTCTGTCTTCCATCTTTTCTTTGTTTTCTTTTCTTTTTTTTTTTTTGGTGAGGAAAATTAGCCCTGAGCTAACATCTGTTGTCAATCCTCTTCTTTTTGCTGAGGAAGATTGGCCCTGTGCTGACATCTGTGCCCATCTTCTTCTACTTTATATGTGGGATGCCAGCCACAGCATGGCTTGATAAGTGGTATGTAGGTCTGTGCCCAGGATCTGAACCTGTGAACTCTGGGCCACCAAAATGGAGCATGCAAACTTAAAAACTATGCCACTGGGTCAGCCCCTCTTTGTTTTCTTGACTAAATGTTTATGAATTTTATTAGTCTTGTCAAAGCACCATTTTTTGTTTTAATTTTCTCCATTGATTTCCACAATGAGATTGATTTCTTTTCTAATTTTTATTATTTCTTTTATTGTGCTTACTTTAGATTAAATTTGTA
Organism: Ceratotherium simum simum; assembly: GCF_057802395.1. Lineage (NCBI taxonomy): Eukaryota > Metazoa > Chordata > Mammalia > Perissodactyla > Rhinocerotidae > Ceratotherium > Ceratotherium simum. The sequence goes on along the minus strand of NC_141938.1, from coordinate 4,099,463 downwards.
CTTCTTTTTATTATTTCTTAAGTTAGATGCTTACATTATTGATTATGGATCTTTGGTTTTTCCAGTGTATTTGTTCAATGGCATAAATTTCCCTCTAGGCACTGCTTTTGCTGTTTCCAAGAACCACTGGTATGTTGTGTTTTCATTTCCTTTAGTTCAAAATGAATTTTTATTTCTCTTGTGACTTCTTCTTTGATCCTATGTATTATTTAGAAGTGTGTTATTGAGTCTCCACATATTTGAGATTTTCCAACTATCTTGATGTTATTGACTTCTAGATGAATGTCTAGGTGATGTGAGAGCATATTTTGTATGAGTTCTGTTTTTTCAAATTTGATAAGTTGTGCTTTATGTTCCAGAATGTGGATGTCTTGGAGAATATTCCATGTGAACTTGAGAAGAATGTATATTCTGCTGTTGTGTATGAAGTATTCCATAGAGTATAATGAAATCTAGTTGTTTCGTAGTGCTCTTCAGTTTACTTCTATCCTTGCTTATTTCCTGCCTACTGGAATTTATAATTTGTGATAAGGGGTGTTGAATTCTACAGCTATAGTACTGGATTCATCTATTTATCCTTGCATTGTGTCAGTTCTTGCCTCATGTATTTATCCCTCTGTTGTTATGCAGGTACACATGAAGCATTGCTGTGCCTTCTTGGAGAATAGACTCCTTTATCGGTATCTAATGTCCCTCTCTATCTCTGCATTTTCCTTAGTTTGAAATCTGCATTGTCTATAATTCATATACCTATGGCAGCTTTCTTTGTATTAGTTTTGGCATTGTCTATTTTTCTCCATCCCTTTACCCTTCATCTATCAGTGTATATTTAAAGTGGGTTTCTTATAGACAATATATAATTGTGTTCTTTGAAATCTGATATTACTGTCTGTTTCAATTGTATTGATGCCATTGATAATTAAAGTTGTTATTGATAAAGCTAGGTTAATATTTATGAAATCTTTGACTGTTTTCTATTTTTTGCCCTTGTTTTTTTTCTTTTTGTCTTCTACCTTTCTTCTGCCTTCTTTGGCTAAAATTGAGCATTTTTTCTGATTGTTTTCTTCTCATCTCTTAGAATATCAGTTACACTTTTTTTTTTTTTGGTGGGGGAGGAAGACCAGCCCTGAGCTAACATCTGATGCCAGTCCTCCTCTTTTTTTGCTGAGGAAGATTGGCCCTGGGCTAACATCCATGCCCATCTTCCTGGCACAGATGGGCACTTTATCTGGGACGTCGCAATAGCACGGCTTGACAAGCGGTGCATCGGTGCATGCCCGGGATCCGAACCTGCGGAGCGCGCACATTTAACCACTGTGCCAGCCCCAGTTACACATCTTTGAAAAGCATTTTCTAATGGTTACCCTTGAATTTTCAGTATGCATTTACAAATAACCCACCTCCTCTGCCAAATAACACTATACTACTTCACTGTTGTGCAAGTACTTCATAACACACTATTCCCAATTTCCCCTTCCCTTTTCCTTGTCACATTGTTGTCATTTATTTTACTTATCCATAAGCTTCTCATTACCAAATACACTGTTACTAATATTATTATAAACAAAGTGTCATTTGTGATATTATTTATAAGAAATATGAAAGATATTTTGCCTTCATTTTTTCTTTTTCTAAACCTCTCCCATGTCATTTACGTTCTTCCTGATAAATTTTTGATCATTTTATTCAAAGTAGGTGTACTTATGACAAATTCACTCAATTTTTGTCTCAGAAAAATCTTTATTTCTCCTTCATTTTTGGAGGAGAATTTTTCATGAGAGAATTCTAGGGAAGCGTTTTGTTTATTTTCAAACTTTTAAATATTTCACTCTACTCTCTTCTTGCTTGCATGGTTTTTGAAAATAAGTTTAATTCAAATCTTTGTTTCTTTCTTTCTTTTTTTTTTTTTTTGTGAGGAAGACTAGCCCTGAGCTAGCATCCATGCCAGTCTTCCTCTTTTTGCTGAGGAAGATTGGCCCTGGGCTAACATCCGTGCCCATCTTCCTCTACTTTATATGGGACGCCGCCACAGTATGGCTTGACAACCAGTTGATCGGTGCCTGCCTGGGATCCGAACCTGCGAACCCCAGGCAGCAGACGCGGAGTGCGCGCACTTAATAGCTGCACCACCGAGCCACCCCCAAATCTTTGTTTCTTTATTCCTAAGATGTGTTTCTTCTCTGGCATTTCTCAAATACTCTCTGTCTTTCATTATTCTCTAGTTTGAATATGCTATCTTTGGCTGTGCACTATTGCAGTTTATCATGTTTAGTGTTCTCTGAGATTTCTGGATGTATGGATAGTTTGCTATCATTAATTTTAGGATATTTTGGTGATTATTACTTCACCTGTTTCTTCTGTTTCTTTCTGTCTTTTCTTTTAGATATTTCCATTATGTGTATTTTAAACCTTCTGTTAAAGAGGGTTGTCCTAGTCTTCATGAGTATTGTGTTTATCTTTTTTGTTCTTTTTGTCTTTGCATTGGGCTCTGGTGAAATAGATTTTTCTTTAGTACAGGCCTTGTTAAGAACAGAATATCTGGGTTACATTTCAAAATGCCATCTATTTATATCTTTTTCCTAATTTTGGAGACACTGGTTTGCCCTATGACCTCAAGGCTGTCATGGATCTAAGAAGAGTCATGCTTTTCAAGTTTGTTTATTTTCTTCTTGTGAGATCAAGAATGACTACTTCTAAGTTCCTTAAGTGTGGGATCAGAACTTGGCAGGGCATCATCTAGAGTGGCTTTTCAGGAAACACTTCCTGTAGAAGTTGAAGGATGGAGATTTTATGTTGTTTGGAGGAAAGCACTGTGAAATCCTTCACATATTTTATAATCATTGGCAAATTGACTGTCAAACCATTGTGGACTTCAGTGAACTCCCTTGCAATCTGTAGCTCTTAACCTCAAGGCCAGGAAGGCTCAAAGTACACTGTTAGGGTTTGACTGGAAAGAGCTGTTCTGGCACATTATTATCTCACTGTGTGTTCTAAAAATTGGCAGGAAGTAGCCTTGAGGCACTTGAGTATAGAGATTTTATGGTCTAATTTGTCATGCCTTCTTCCTTGTATCTAAGCTCTAAGTTCTGAATAACTTTCTAGCCCCACCAAATCACACACAGAGAGAGAGAAAGAACTGAGTATTTGATAAATATTATACATTAAAAGTGATGCTTCCCCCCAGGAAGGTTTACATTCACCAGCTGCATCTGATTCCTTGTAGTGGTCTGGAGGAATTTAGGACAATGTGGCCACTTGGGCTTCATTATAAGTTTGATTTCCACAGGCCTTCTGGACTCTCATTTGATGGGAGTACATAAAAAAGTTTCCAGGGCCGGCCCCGTGGCTTGGTGGTTAAGTGTGCGCGCTCTGATGCTGGTGGCCCGGGTTCGGATCCCGGGTGCGCACCGAGGCACCACTTCTCTGTCCATCCTGGGGCCGAGTCCCACATGCAGCGGCTGGAGGGATGTGCAGCTGTGACATGCAACTATCTACTGGGGCTTTGGGGGGGAAAATAAATAAAATAAAATCTTAAAAAAAAAAAAAAAAGTTTCCAGTTCTTCACTGTGGTTTTTTTTTTTTGTGAGGAGGACTAGCCTTGAGCTAACTTCTGATGCCAATCCTCCCCCTTTTTTCTTGAGGAAGATTGGCCCTGAGCTAACAACCATGGCCATCTTGCTCCACTTTATATAGGACGCCGCCAAAGCACAGCTTAACAAGCAGTGCGTTGGTGCGCGCCTGGGATCTGAACCTGCGAACCCCTGGCCGCCGCAGTGGAGCGCGCACACTTAACCACTTGCGCCACTTGGCTGGCCCCTCTTCACTGTTTTTATCCACTGAAACCTCATGCAGATTTGACCCTCTGCCTCATGGAGTGCTGTAACTGGTGGGTAATAAGGAAGAAGATGAAAGAATTTTGTCACAAGGAATCATCAGCCTTAAAATATTTGCTTCATTTCCATAACATTTGTGTCATTTCATAATAAGCTCTGTACCCTGCCATTACAGAGAAATATGATGTAATGTGATCACAGTAAAAATATGTAAATAATTTCCATGTGTTCATAATACTGTTAGATTGATGAGGAAAAGTGTACAGAAAATGAATGAGTCTGATGATCACAACATGGAATAAAAGTTTGGAGATGACAGAATCATATGCAACCTTCCTGCATATGGAGTACAGATTGTCAGTGCTGTCAGCCTTATGCATCCTAGTCTACACAAATTTGTGATGTTTTAGGACTCAGTGGACATTGAGGATGTGGCTGTGAACTTCACCCCAGAGGAGTGGGCTTTACTGGATCCTTCACAGAAGAAACTCTACAAAGATGTGATGTGGGAAACCTTCTGGAACCTGGTCTCAATAGGTAAGAATGAGGACATTCCTTCCCTTCATCAAGTAGAGAACAAGTGTTTCTTGCCCATCAACTTGGTTTCAAGGTATAGAATGTGGAAATGAGGGATGTTGGTAAATAAACTAGAAATGGTCATAGGTCATCATTAACTTAAATCTAAGATTTTGGCTATAATTTGTAATACTTAGGAATCATCTTTCTGGGTCTGCATTTTAGGAAAAATATGGGAAGATCATGATATTGAAGATCAGTACAAAAACCAGGAGAGAAAAGAGAGGTGAGTCACAGTCACAATAGAAAGCAGTGTCTGGGGCCGGCCCCATGGCTCAGCGGTTAAGTGCGCGTGCTCTGCTACTGGCGGCCCGGGTTCGGATCCCGGGCATGCACCGACGCACCGCTTCTCGGGCCATGCAGAGGCCGCGTCCCACGTACAGCAACTAGAAGGATGTGCAACTATGGGGCTTTGGGGAAACTATCTACTGGGGCTTTGGGGAAACAAAAGGCAGAGGATTGGCAATAGATGTTAGCTCAGAGCCAGTCTTCCTCAGCAAAAAGAGGAGGATTAGCACGGATGTTAGCTCAGGGCTGATCTTCCTCACACACACACACAAAAAAGCATCGCTTTAAAAAAAAAAAAAAAAAAAAAGCATGTCTGATGTAAGAATTCTGGTATGTTATGAGATTTTAAACAGAAGCAAAGAAAACAAATAACCCTTGCTTCAAGTTTAGCTACTCTTAGAAAATCTTCACCAAATATACTTTCTGAAATGTAATATAGAGGATCAGTTTTTGCAAAATAGTTCTGTTGGAAAGAGGATTAATAAAGTCTATGTGGGAATATCACTGTTTTGATAATATGAAGGGTGAAAGCCTCTTGTAGAGCATTCATTATATTCAATTTCTGAGAATTGAGACAACACCAGACTTTTCCTATGAATCATAATAAATATAACAAATATAAAATCATTAATAAAGAAATTGATAATGTGCTTCTTATTTCTTACAGTGGTCATATGGTAGGGAGACTCTGTGAAAGTGAAGAGGGTAGTCATTGTGGAGGAAAATTCAGCCTTATTCCAAATCTCAGTCTGAACACGGAAACTACAGAAGCTAAACCATGTGAATGCAGTGCATGTGGAAAAGTCTTCATGTATCATTCATCCCTTAAAATGCACATGTGTCACACTGAACACAAACCATATGACTGTCAAAAATATGGAGAGAAGCCATATAAATGTAAGGAATGTGGGAAAGCCTTCACTCTTCCCAGTGTTCTTCGAAAACATGCAAGAACTCATAGTGGAGAGAAACCTTATGAATGTAAAAAATGCAGTAAAGCATTCACTTCTTCCAGTTACCTTCAAATACATGAAAGAATTCACACTGGAGAGAAACCCTATGAATGTAAAAAATGCAGTAAAGCATTCACTTTTTCCAGTTCTCTTCAATTACATGATAGAATTCATACTGGAGAGAAACCCTATGAATGTAAAAAATGTACTAAAGTGTTCACTATTTCCAGTTCTCTTCGACGACATGAAAGAAATCACACTGGAGAGAAACCTTATAAATGTAAAAAATGCAGTAAAGCATTCAGTTCTTCCAGTTCTCTTCATATACATGGTAGAATTCATACTGGAGAGAAACCCTATGAATGTAAAAAATGCACTAAAGTGTTCACTCTTTCCAGTTCTCTTCGAAGACATGAAAGAAATCACACTGGAGAGAAACCCTATGAATGTAAAAAATGCACTAAAGCATTCACTTCTTCAAGTTCTCTTCAATTACATGAAAGAATTCATACTGGGGAGAAACCCTATTCATGTAAAAAATGCAGTAAAGCATTCACTTCTTCCAGTTCTCTTCGAAGACATGAAAGAATTCATACTGGAGAGAAACCCTATAAATGTAAGGAATGCAGTAAAGCCTTCACTTCTCTCAGATCACTTCAAAGACATGAAAGAAGTCGCACAGGAGAGAAACTCTATAAATGTCAGGAAAATGAGAAAGCATTTATTTCTCATGCAAACTTTTGAGGATATGCAAGAATTTACACTAGATGAAAAACGATGTAAACATAATGAATGTGGGGAAAGCCTTTGTCATCCCAGTTCTTTTTGAAGGCATGAAAAGACTCACTGGATAAAAACCTCTTGAATGTAGCATGAGAAAGACTTCAATTGGCCTATGTCCTTCTATGTGAAACTCCTACCAGAAAGAAATAGAAATCTAAGTAATATGAGAAAACAATGGAAATTAATTTGTATATAATGTTCTAGAAAACTTTCAATGTGAAAGAATTGTTATAAAAGTTGTAAATATATTGTGTTTACCAAGGCTCTTAAAGTGCAACATTGCATTGTGGCTTTTCTATTAATTAATAACATTCAGAAATGAATACTGAGGTGAGATAATTCTGCATGTCATCCTTCTTTAATAGTACATAAGAGTAATAGGTAGTGCTTTTTCCTTAAATCAGTTAATATTTTCTTTAATTATTTTTTTTTAATATTTTAATTATTCTGTTAACAGGCCATTAAAAAATGACAGTTTGTACTTGTTGGGATTTTCTTACTGGCCTTGTATTGTATTTCCTGAATATGCCTTATCCATTGTACATTTTGAAACTTTCTTAGAGAAGGCTCCTTTTTTGGGATGGTGGGTATAGGAGCCTGTTTTTATTTTCCATACTATTGAACAATTGGAATAAATTTTTATGTATGGCAAGTTTGTCAAAGAGTATACTTTGCTGTGAATTCTTATTTTCATATTTGGGCCTTTGCTCCATGTCCTTCCTTCTGACTGGTATTTGGTGAATAGACATTGAATTCAGTAGGGGCCTGTGATAGAGCAACAAAATCTAGAACCGGACATACCCTGTATTGTGTTATTTCAATGGGGGTAATGTTAAGAACTAGATCTTTAGAATCCGTCTCCTTTATGGTTCCGTGTTGGAATTCACCAATAGCCTCACTTGCATGAGATTTGGAAGGCAGAAGCAAAGGAGGCATTAGGCAGATTTTGGAGACACCATACAGGGAAAGATATAGTTATATAGGAGCTTTGAGGACACCATCCTCAATCCCATGTTGTGAGTTCTTTGCCCTTCTATTCAAGAGTATCTTGAAAACCACCACCAACTGTTTGAACTTCCATTTTCTTAGAGGTGTATTTTCCACTAATATTTTCACAAGTTTCACATCAAAGATCCATTAGAGTTAGGATTTTTCTGTAAGGCCTCCTGTGTCCACCAGGAAACGAATTCAGACTTTCACGATTGGGAGTATTTTCTGATTCTCCTCTTCTCTAAATGGTACCTGAATAATGTCTAATGTGTGTAGGAAACACCTTATGCTATTAATAGTGCTAGTGAGCATGTTTTCCTGATTGACCAGGACATCTACAATGGGGCATAAAAAGAAGGACCTGGGAGTTTGTTTCTCTGCTGCATTGTGCAGCGGCTGCCTTGACCCAGTTCTTCCATGTGAGAACAATCCCCTTTCTCATGTCAGGAAGACTGAGTGAGTTTCCTGTTACTTGTAGCTGAATGTATTCCCTCAATATGTTTTCTGTAATGTTTGATTGTATGTCATTAAAACTATGTGTATTTCCTTGTGAAATGAACACCTCCATAGTTGTTTCATTGATATATTTTATCAACTTGTCTAATCGCTATATTTTATCAACTGTTTTCTAAGCCATCTTATGCTAATCAATATTATTGTGGTTTTTATTTCCTCAGAATATTTTAAAATTCATTTTAATTATGGATTTTCAGATATACTTTGCAATTTTCTTCATTTAATCATTAAACATTATGAGTCAATTTTGTCACGTACATACAAATTCATGTGTTTTTTCCTCAGGCAAACTTTAATTTGTATTCTTTTATCGTTACTTCTTTTAATGAAACTAATTTCTAATTTGTTCTTAACCCAAAACTTAAAACTCATGTCTTTTTCAATGCCCTCTTACCAGTGACCTGCAGGATTGCACCTGTAGTCAGTGAAAGGAGTGTAATGACTTCTAGTAAAAGTGATCACAAACCATAAAGCACTGTGAGGTATAACAGGAACAGGGTGCTCAAAAGGACTTCTAAAGAGATTTTGGCATGTGGTTGTGGATTTGATTGCTATTCAAGAAAGAAGGTCATTTTCTGTATTGGATGCTGTGAGGAGGTAAACTTAATTCTATCTTTGTAAGGATTTTGTCCTTGGTAGATATAATCATTCTTTTCTAGAAGGCAAAAACAATGCAGTGGAGCAAAAGTTATTTTCTAAGAAGTTCCAGTCAGTCATTTTAGTAAGAAGGGAAACTTAGTCATTTTTATGATTTGGAAATTTATCTTTTACCATTTTTACTGGTATGGTTACAAAATACTTTTAGTTTTGTCTTGGCAACTGTATACTTTTGATGAAGGAGGTGTGTGAGATTTTTCTCTTCAGCAGGATGAGACTTGGCCTTGCAGTGACTGCAGGCAGCTCCTGGTCCTCTGGGACAGCTTTTGTCTTTCCTGCTTATTATCAAGACACTGATGTATTTCCTACAGTGTATTAGACACTGTTGACCATGAAGTATTGTCACTAAACCAAGCGCATTCACCTCCTGGCGACTTAAATAAGAGTACATCACAAAGTCTCACAAAGTAAAGTGTATTTACAGCAAATAGGAGACCATGAGGAAACATTTCCAAAGTCATGGCGTCCCGGAACAAAGGGAAGCAAGGACCTTTATTTTGGATGGGGAATGAATATTCAAAAGGGAGAGGCAGGTATTCACTTACACAGGCTCAGTTGGAAAACATGCTTCCACATACACTGCAGGTTATGGTGATAAGGCCTAAGCTCCTCCTGGAGAGATAGTGGCATTAAAAATAAGGCAAAGGTCGAGCATAGCTCTTGTGCTGAGGCTTGGTCTGGTTCAGGGTGGTTGGTGGTTGCATCTCCTTAACAGAACAAAAGGGGAAAAAACAATTTGGAAAAACAGTTAAATGCTTCCAAACCCACCCTTGAGTTCCTCGGGGAACCTAGTCTGTGACAGTACCTCAGTTAAATTATATAAATTCACTTCTTAGTATTCTACATAATATTTTTAATATCTCTTATGATTCGACGGACACCTTTGAGATTAAATTGTGAGACCATATAAACCTAGCAAGGGAGACAGATAGGACCACTCTGCCAATCAAACCTCTCTTTTTCAGAGATTATGCTTTTGATGCTAATGTTTCAACATTCCTCACATGCCGTGTTTTACCCAATTTAACAAACAAGGCATGTTAGTATTTGGATATAGTGCTTGAAACAAAGAAATTCTTGCAGTCCTAGTGCTCGTATATTTGTGGGAAAAGAGAGACGATGACAAATAGTAAAACTTTGTTTATAAGATAGAGACAAGGGCTTTGAAGGAAAGTAAAACAACATTGAACTAATAGGTAGGCTGAGGTGTGTACATATCTTTTCTGTGAGGGTAGGAGTGAGTGAGGGTGTCATTATAGTTTAGAGGTAATCATCTAAGGAATAATTGAGGGAATCTGCAGAGATATTATTTTGAATAATATCCTAATTGAGTCTAAAAGGAGAATGGGAAATTTTCAACATCCTTTCATCACAGGAGTGGCTGGAAGTCTAGTTTCCGTGATTTTGGATTCTTGGATGCGCCTTATGTACTTGTGTACGAAGTTCATTGTCTGTGCGTATGGTGTCTTATGGTTAATGGAGACGGCCACGGCCGAATATGTCTTGACATGAGTACAGCCATGTTTGGCCGCTCCATTGACCTACAGCCACCAGCACAAAAAAGAAATACAAAGCTGCTTTCTGTGTGGTGGGAACTGGCCTTTCTCCCACGGAGAGAGTTGCAAGTTGTAACATTTCAAGGCTCTTGGAGCGTCGTAGCCCGGAATGGACTGGCCATCTGTGCCGGGCTGAGACGATAACCAAAGAGAACAATGCACGTACACAACTACTGGGCTGGGACGTTAGCCAGGGGGCTCAGTGCATGTACGCCACTGATAACCATTTTGTGCATGGAAACACTAAATGCTTGCTCTGCAAACTCTGTAATTGCTTACTCTGAAAATTACTGATGGTATAAAAACTGCTGGAAACTGAGCCTCGGGGAGAGTTCCACCTGTGGAAGGGACACCTTGCCCAGGATGTGTGATCCTTGCCCAGCCGCGTCTATTGACAGGACTCTCCCGGCAGTGGGGCGTGGATGTTGTGAGTAACTGATTTGATGTGAAGTAATTGATTTGATGTGTAGTAAGTGATTTGATGTGTTCTCTTTTCGGTCAACCTGGTGTTTCTCTTTCCGGTTGATTTGTGTCATTTCTCTTCAGCCGATGTGGGTGTTTTCCCTTTCCAATCGAGCTGATGTTTTTTTTCCCTCTTAATATTTGACCTATTTGATCTGTTTGCAGACTGTCACCTTTACTATCCTCTATATAATAAAATATACCTTCAGTCCATTTGTTTGGAGTGGAAAGTGTCTTTTACGTCTCCAATCGAATCCCCAAACCTCTCATAACAATGTGCTATATATATAATTATTAGAAAATGAATAATATAATTGATTTCATATGCTAGGAGAATGGTAGGCTCTCCTGAACCTTGATATTGATCAGCTCTTCTTTCCAGCACTGTGGCATCCTTCTGAGGAAGACTGCAGGACTGGGCAAGAAGGAGTCAGTCCTCAACAGACCTTTCCTGCAACCTTGTCTTAATTGAAAAAACGCCCTCTAGGTTTGCACCTGCCCTCATCTCATACTCATAACTAGGAGTGAAGTGAAAGGGCTTCCAGAATCTGTCTTTGAGTTTAAATCAGGTTCATGGACAGATCTTTAGAAATACTATGGTCCTAAATCATAAACGTGTATCCCAAGTGGTTTCTGCCCTGAGACGTCCTCCCTAATGTGCATCAGCATCAGTTCTTCTCTGTCATGTATAGACCATTTCCAGCTCTTCATTTCCCACCTCAAGCCTACCCTGTGCCTGCTTACTTGGAAACATCTTTAGAAATCCACGCATGTCCCACTCTGGAAAATTTCTCTGAGGCAACACGAGGGGCCTGTGAGCTGAGAGGGGGACAGAAGCCGTGGTAGAACCCATGTCACGGGCACATTCTGTCAGCCACAGCAACCACAAACATCCCATATTTATCAGATCTGCTTGCTTACTTATTCATACAACACTTAGACATTGACTGACTTTGAATTGGGAAACAAAGGGCTCTAGAAATTTTTGAAATAGCTGCCCCTCCATTAGCATCTCCCTTCACACACCCCTTTACCATAAAGTCTTTAGCAGCCTCCCATTATGCATACAAAAGTCTCTAATCCTCTCTAGGTGGACATAAATTGCCCAAGGCATTCTTGTACTGAAATTATTCTCATCCAGTGCTGCACACAATTAGAGAAGCCACTGCTGGCAACTGACAGAGTCTTTTTGTAAATAGAAGCCCTCCCAGGGCCTGAGTTGATGGTCCTCCACAGCCAGCTTCTCATTTTGCCTTGGGCCATGAATGCAGGACCCCTCAGGCCTGGTAATCCGAGGTCTTTTCATTGAAGAGGTATGAGTACTTACAGGATAGAGCCAAAATTGGTGCTTCTGGCACATCCTACTTAGAGGAAGAAGTGTGTTCGCCTCTTCTCTAATTGATATAATCCATGTGGAGGAGGTCACTTCCTTTTGAGGCACAATGGCCACTTGGGGAGTCACCTGGGAGCCCACGAGTAGCCAGTGTGTTCATATATTTTATAGAGAGTGTGCTGCCACCACAGCTGATGGAGTCCAGTGCAGAGATGCTGCGTTCTTTTCCTAGATCAAACAGGCCATCTTTGATCAAATATTGCACCCAGGCATCAGATCAATTATTTAATCTCCAGACAATCATGTTAACAACGGAAAATTCCCTGGCTAAGTATTGAACTCATGTGCACATATTTACCTATCCTTTGGCATTACCAATGATCTAGCTGGCTCATCCCAACACTGACAACAACTCCTTATCTAAGGTTGCCCCTCTGGCATAATGGACACTGGGAATAAAGATATTGTGGCAAGAACCTCACAATAACAAAGTCACTGTTTACTCTGCACATATTTAACCTCAATCCGCAGAGGCTCTTGTCATTGCTCAGGGTGATAAATTGACCCACATTTCTGAGACACACACTGACACCTCAGACCTGAGGGTATTAACCTTGGCCCTATGATCCCACAAAATACAAAACCATTTTGAGGCCTCCAACCTAAAGGTTTAGGCAAAATTCAAGAGACTTCCCTCTTTTGCCATGGCTACCTTAGTGACTGATGAAAGCAGCTAATGTGAAAAAACAAGTCACTGGTAATATAATTGAAGGACATACCTTCCAGTCCAACTAAGGAGTCCCTAGAGCTGATGGTGAATAGACATTGTAGGGCCACTCACCCTCTTTGTTGGAGCATTTGCTATGCTCAGACCATGGTAGAAACTTATATAGAAAAATTACTCATGCTGTCATACATCATCTGAAACCAAATGCAAGCACTCACCAAGATACCCTAGAAATTATTGATAATATCAGCTCATTTACCAAAATACAGAACCCTGGGCTCTTGAAAAAGGTATTCAGTGGACCTTGTACCTCTCATACAACTCTGGGCTACCCCCTCAGAGGATGGCCTAATGGCTGACTTAGACAAACCTTACATTCTTCTAAACAGGTCTTCCTGCTGTTTGAGTCATCAGTTAGATTCAAGCCCCAGTCTTTAGGGCCTATTACTTTGTCCTGATCATCAGGCTTACTGGCATCTTATAAGTAGAGCCTTTCTATACTAGACTTTTCTGTGAGAATGGGCACTCCTACAGGTCTTTGGTTTACTGTAATAGTGCACGCTGGCCACCTTTCTTATATCCCACTCCCAGGTCTTCCTCCTAACATCACTGTAGTCTGTGTACCCTGTGTGTCAATATTTCATTTTGGTCACATTCCCTACAAACCCTTTTTTTTTTTTTTTTTTAATTTTATTTATTTATTTTTTTCCCTCAAGCCCCAGTAGATAGTTGTATGCCATAGCTGCACCTCCTTCTAGTTGCTGTATGTGGGACGCGGCCTCAGCATGGCAGGAGAAGCGGTGCGTCGGTGCGCGCCCAGGATCCGAACCCGGGCCGCCAGCAGCGGAGCACGCGCACTTAACCGCCAAGCCACGGGGTCGGCCCCCTACAAACCCTTCTAACACATCAAACACAAATGTACTGTTTTCCTACCATTTGCACTCACATGCTCATTGTCATGGGAGTCACCAGTACTGACCTGTGCACACATGATGTCATTCAACAAACACATCATTAATGTCTATCAAGAAATGTCCAAAACACTCGAAATACCTGTAGCAGACAGCTAATGTTTGAAATGTTTTCCATGAAGGAAACTTCCTGGCAGCATGGTATCTGATGACTACTTGGTTTGGACTATTTATTAACCAGCCAGGGAGAGTTCTTTTCCACTTAAAGGGCTGTTTGCTGCATGTGGGCAGGGTAAACTGGTAAGGTGCCACCAATAACACAACAAATAGGATGACAAAATAAACAGTAGCATTACTAAAATATTTACCCAGAGTTCTGGAACCATACTGACACACTTTCCTGGATGTCTCCAACATTTTGGAATGATTGGGTTCAAATGTGTTTTTGAGGCTTTGTCATCTTAGATATGTTCCTTGTGCTTTTCACACTGGCTTTTTAATTAATATTCAAATCAAACTCATTTAAATGAGATGTGTCATTACTCAGTCAACAAACCTCAGGAGTGAACTTTAATAGAGACACTGACCTCATCTTTGGTATTTGACTCTCAGTCAGCTTTAGATACCTGCTCACTCTGCCTGGCCCACAATGGTAAACAAGTTAGGAGGGTTCATATGCCACTTTTCTTTGTGTCACTGGGTAGGAGGGCCAAACCTTTAACACCTGTAGCCTCTATCCCACACTCCTTAAAGGGCCAACCCACTGTCCTTTGCACAAGCCACCTCAACCTGCTTACCCTTGTCCTACTCTCTTTAGAAAGTACCTGTGAGTAATAAACACGTTTCTATTCACTTGATGCATGTGGCAACATCAGTCTTGCCATCCAGTCCCATTATAGGTAACATGTCAATCCTGCCCCCAGAAGGGCAATGATATGACAGAAAGTAACCTATCAGGGCCGGCCCTGTGGCTTAGCGGTTAAGTGCGCGGGCTCCGCTGCTGGCGGCCCGAGTTCGGAACCCTGGGCGCGCACTGACGCACTGCTTCTCCGGCCATGCTGAGGCCGCGTCCCACATACAGCAACTAGAGGGATGTGCAACTACAACGTACAACTATCTACTGGGGCTTTGGGCAAAAATAAATAAATAAATAAAATTATTAAAAAAAAAAAAAAGAAAGTAACCTATCAAAAATCTTTTGGCTAATGCACAGGTATTCAGTGCAGGGAATTTTTATAAGATGAAGAAAAGGAATCCAAATGCAGAGATTCCTGTATGATAATGATTTAGATACATTGTTCACCAAAGAAACTTTGAAACGATCCACATGGCTCTAGCAGTAGAATCAATAAGTGAAAATGGTATAGTCTCAGAAAATACACAGCAACAGATGTGAATGGATGGTTTCTGATCCAATATGTAAAGAGCTCTGAGTGATTATCTCGTTGATATCAGCTCAACACAAGCTTGACATAAGAGAACCCATTTTTGTAGAAAGGGAGCCATATTGTAACTATGGATAACCTCTAAGTAATTAACCCAGCTGGACATCCTCTGGCTTGCATGTAAGCTAGATAATAAATAACTGAAACATAAAGAAAACTGTGTGCACTATGACTTATGACCCCTACTTAGCTTTATACCTCCCAGCTGTGATAAGACAGTAACTGTGTTCTTTTGAGTTCCTTAGAAATGTAGTGACCCTCAGTCTATGGTGCCAGATTGACAACTTTCTTTCTTTTTTTTTTTTTGAGGAAGGTCAGCCGTGAGCTAACATCTGCCAATCCCCCTCTTTTTTGCTGAGGAAGTCTGGCCCTGAGCTAACATCTGTGCCCATCTTCCTCCACTTTATATGGGACGCTGCGACAGCATGGCCTGACACGCGGTGCCTCGGTGCGTGCCCCGGATCCGAACCCGGGCTGCCAGCAGTGGAGCATGCGCACTTAACCGCTATGCCATGGGGCTGGCCCCATGGACGACATTCTTGACCTTCTCCTCCAGTGACACCCAGAGAGAGATTCTATACTGGTATACATCATCAGTGACAGCTAAAAGGTCTGGCATGGCATCCCCCTCAGTGTACAGTACCAGATGGTGTGATGCCCCCCAGTCTGCAGTGCCAGATGGTCAACATTCTGGACCTCTCCTCTATAGCCCACTAGCCCTATATAACTGCTTCAAGATTCTCTATTCTCTTTAAGATGGTTCTTTAGGACACGAGTCCACCATCTTCTGATTAGCTGGCTTTTCACTTAATAAAAGTCCTTTCTCTGTACCACCATCTTGCCTCTTGATGATTTGGCTTTTGTCTTGTGGTGAGCAGATAGTGCCCTTTGTGTGACAACAGAAATTCGCAACCACAAAGGGACTATCATGAGTCTGCCCATTGCTAGCCAGCTTTGGGGTAAATTCATTCTTAGGAAAGTCCCTAGCAGCTGCAGGGACTTTGCAAAGGCCGTCCCTTTGTCTTGGGGATGGTGCCCTGCTGGCTTCCCTCCACTGCTGGCTGCCTTCAATGCTCTCCACAGTGGAAAGAGAAACGACTTCTTCAGGTGAGTTGACAGACTCACATCTGGAGTAGGGTAAGTCATCTCAGTATGTACAACCAAAAACTCCCTTCCCCCTGAATCTGGGGTCCTCCTCTCTTTGAGAGGAAGGACCCTCTAATTAATAGGGTGCCCTGCCAGAGTGGGGACTAGTTGAGACTTCACCCAGAATCTGGGAACTGGTTCACTGGTGACTGGTCTTTCTATGTCTGTGTCTGTATTTGTCCATCTCTGTGTGTCAGAATGGGGAATGCGCCATCTGTACCCAAGAGGAGGCCCTTGGGTCTGATTCTGAATAAATGGTCTAATTATAGTTATGAGCCCATGTCTAAGAAAAAGATGGTTTTCTACTGTAATACCACATGGCCACAGTATTCTTTAGAATCCAGCAAGCACTGGCCAGTTAATGGCTCACTGGATTATTATATAATCTTGCAGTTAGAATTGTTTTGTAAAAAAACTGGGAAAGATGATGAAGTTCCTTATGTATAAGCCTTTATACTGCTGTACCAAGATGAAAAAAGGGAACGGAAGGATTTCCTTATGGTACAGAGAGCAAGAAGGAACAAAAGGGGTCTGTTATACAGGACACTAGAGCACGGAAGGAACAAAAGGGGTCTGTTATACAGGACATTAGAGAAGACGATGATGTAATGTGTTACAAACCCTTAACCCCTCCGTTGCACAGGATCAGCCCTTGCAGCTGCCCCACTGGTGCCACCACCCCTGGAGGCGCCCTCAGTACCTGAGGCAGATGCTCCCTGCTCCTATGAGGGGAGAACTTAAATGGGCCGCAGAGTCTTGGGTTATATTTCACCATCCCTGACTAGACAGGGAACCCAGTTTGGCCAGGGACCCCCCGCTGGAGCAGGGCGATATCCGTTATGACAGTGGCCAGTGGGGGTTAATGCCCAGGGACAACCTGCCGGATTCATATGGATGCACAGCCCCGTCTCTACCTCTGATTTATTTAATTGGAAAAATAATAATCCTCCTTACCAGGAGGGTCCCCTGTGGATGACAGAACTGTTCTCTTCCATCTGTGCCACCTCTCACCTGTCATGGGCAGATGTTCATATTTTAATGAATATTCTCCTAACAGGACATGGAAAGAGATTGATAATAGACAAAGCAGAGAAGAAGCTCACTGGCTGCATCTAGAGGACCCTGCTGGTACATGAGGCTAACACAGCTGTCCCGATGTTTGAACCAGCCTAGGATCCTAGCGAGGCTGCAGGGAGAGTCAGACTAGAACACTACAGCGATGTATCTTCACAGGCCTGAGAACCGGGGTCCCTAAGCAAAAGAGCCTAAATAAAATCTAAGAAATTCACCAAAAATCAGATGAAGATCTCTCTGGGTTCCTAGAGAGGATTTATCAAGCTTCTAGGCACTATATGGATGCAGATCTGGAAGCCCCCAAAAATCTTATAATGGGTAACATGACTTTTATAGGACAAAGTGCTCCAGATATCAAAAAAAAATTACAAAAATTAGATGGAGCATTAGGGATGAATCCTTCCCAGCTTACAGATATTGCCTTTAAGGCGTACATTAACAGGGAACATCAGACGAAGCAAGAAGATGCTAAAAGGAATGCTGCTTTCCTGGCTGCCGCCTTGAGTGGGCGGCATTCAAACCACCTGAAAGGAAAACCAGGCCAGTCAAAGGGAGGTAAGCGTCCCCTGGGGAAAAACCAATGTCTTATTGCAAAGAGAAAGGACATTGGAAAAAGGAATGCCCCGAGAAAGGAAAAGGAAAGTACTAACAGTATGAGAAAAGCGGCCCAGATGGTCGAGAGGGGGCACTATTCTGATGAGGGTTGAAGAGGCCCAGGGGCTCCTCCAGACTTTTAACACTCCATCCTGATTTCCCCACAGGAGCCCTGGGTACAAACGACAGTGGGGAACGAGCTGATTGACTTCTTGACGCTGGTGCCACCTATTCTGTTCTGAACACTAAATTAGCAAAGAAAATGACAAGATTGACCCCAGTCAGTGGAGTATCTGGTGAAATCCAAGATTGTTCATTTCTAGAACCCCTAGAGTGCCAGGTGGGGGATTTAACCCTGAAACAGTTTTCTGTATTTGCCAGAATGCCCCACCCCACTTCTGGGTCGAGACCTTTGTAAATTAAACGCAAACGTAACCTTCGCTCCAGGACAACGTGGTGCACGAGCTCCTCCAGAGCAGTCCCTGAGTTTGCAGATGCTTCGCTGGGACCTCGGAGTCAGAACTGGAACTGTTACCACTGAAATCTACGAGAAGGTAAGGCCCGACGTATGGGCAAACGGGACCCAGGGGAAAGCAAGGAATGCCCCGCCAGTACGGATACCCTTAAAGGAAAAGAAAATAAAGCCCATCTGAAACAGTATGTGCTAAAACAGAGGCTCAAAAGGACATAGAGCCTATTTTCAAAAGGTTTTCAGAGGCAGGATTAATCAGAACTTGTCAGTCTCCATATAACACCCCTCTTCTCCCAGTGAAGAAGCCAAATTCTAATGAGTATCACTTCATTCAAGATCTGCGTGCCATAGGGGCCAGCCCAGTGGCATAGTGGTTAAGTTCACGTGCTCCACTTTGCAGCCTGGGGTTCACAGTTTTGAATCCCAGTCATGGACCTACGCACCACTCATCAAGCCATGCTGTGGCTGCATCCCACATACAACATAGAGGAAGATGGGCACAGGTGTTAGCTCAGGGCCAACCTCCCTCACACACGCACACAAAAAAATCTGTGTGCCATAAATGAGGTGGTTCAAGATTTGCACCCTGTGGGGCCCAGTCCTTACACCATATTAGGAAATATACCAGGAGAATATGGTTGGTTTTCAGTATTGGACTTAAAGGATCCATTTTTTTGCATATTGTTAGCAGAGGAAGCCCAACAGTTGTTTGCCCTTGAATGGCATGACCCAGACACTCAGACTACTCAACAATATTGTTGGACTGTCCTCCCCCAGGGGTTTAACTCCCCCACTTTATTTGGGGAAGCATTGGCCAGAGATTTAAGTCACCTAAGACTACAGGAGGGACTGTTGTTACCATATGTGAGTGACTTGCTAGTAGCAGGCCCCACTTATGAACAGTGTCTGGCCCACACAATTAAACTTTAAAGTACTTAGCAGAATGTGGGTATAAGTTCTCCCAGAACAAAGCCCAGATTTGTAAACAAAAGGTCGCACAGCTGGGATTTACCATTTCCAAGGGACAAAGAGAGTTGCTGCCAGATTGGAAGAAGGCAAGAGCCCGCTTGAGTCCTCCCAGAACTCGCCGACAATTGTGAGGCTTTTCAGGAATGGCAGGCTTCTGTCGACTTTGGACTCCTAATTATGGGCTCATGGTAAAACCCCTGTATGAGGCTCTGAAAGGTTTAGATTCAGAACCTTTGGACTGGACTACAGAGTGCCAGCTGGCATTTGACACTATTAAGGCCAAGCTGACCCCAGCCCCGGCCTTAAGACTGTCAACCTGGACAAGCCCTTTAGCCTCTGTGTGCATGGGAGACAAGGCATAAGTCTAGGAGAATTAACTCAACAATTGGACCAGCCTCCAGGCCAGTGGCCTATTTCTTTAAACAATTGGCTCAATCGGTGAAGAGATGGCCCCCGTGCCTCTGGGCAGTAGCAGCCACATGTGACATTCTTCAAGAGGCTGAGTTAACTCTAGGCCAACCCAGCATGGTATATGTACCCCACCACGTCCTCACATTACTGGAACAGAAAGGCGGATACTGGCTCCCCTCAGGAAGGATGGGTGGATACCAAGTCATCCTTCTGGACAATCCACATGTCAGGTTACAAGTCACTTCAACTCTAAAACCGGCCACCTTGCTTCCCAATGAAGCCTCATAAGCTTTGGAGCATGACTGCTTACAGGTTATAGAAACGGTTTATTCCAGCTGGCCAGACCTGAAGGACCAGCCATTAGAAGATCCCGAACTGGAACTTTTCACACATGGTAGTAGCTTCATGGGCCAAGGTAAGAGGCATGCTGGGTATGCAGTTGTAACCTTACAGAAAGCCCTGGAAGCCAAGGCATTACCCCCAGGGACTTCATCTCAGAAGGCTGAAGTCCTCGCCCTCACCAGAGCACTACTTTTATCACAAGGAAAAAGGATGAATATCTATATGGATTCCCAATATGCATTTTCAGTGGTCCATGCCCATGGAGCAATCTGGAAAGACAGGGGGCTTCTAGCCACCGACAAAAAAGAAATTGAACATGCTCTAAGATATTATAATTATTAGAGGAAATCTATGAACCTTCTCAGGTGGCTGTAATGCACTGCCCTGGCCACCAAAAGGATGAAACCTCCACAGTGAAGGGAAATCGACTGGCTGACCAAGCAGTGAAAAGGGCAGCAAAAACTGGAGCCCCAGATGTGATGGGCTCTTTGCTCCCTCAGGTAGATTTATCGGGGTACCAGCCAACGTACTCAGAGAAGGACCTGAGTCGGGCAAAAGAATGGGCTTCATCTCTAAACGTTCCACAGGCTGGAAGAGTAATGCCCAGGGATTGAGGCCCTTCTGTACCCAATTTTAAATCGTGTACACGAGAGCACTCATTATGGGAGAGATGCTACCTTACAATGGGTCCAGAAGTGCATTGTGGGACCTAATTTGCAGAAAACGGTACAAGTGACTAAAAATTGCATGACTTGTGCAAAAAGCAGCCCTAAGGCAACTCCAGGAGGCCCTCACATGAGAACTCAACATAAAGGGGACTGGCCTACTGAAGGCTGGCAGACAGACTAAACACAAATGCCGCGAATAGTGGGAAACTTCCGATACTTACTGGTGTTTGTGGACACCTTCTCTGGGTGGGTAGAGGCCTTTCCCACCTGGACTGAAAGAGCATCAGAGGTGGTCCAGATTTTATTAAAAGAGATTATTCCTAGATTTGGCCTGCCTAACACTCTACAAAGCAACAATGGACCTGCCTTTATTTCTCAAATCACACAACAGGTATCTAAGGTGCTGGGCATCAAATGGAAGCTGCATTCGACATGGAGACCCCAATCAACCAGAAAACCGGAGAAGATGAACCATACCTTAAAAAAGAACATTGCAACAATATGTCAAGAAACACAGTTAACCTGGGATAAGGCTTTACCCATTCCCTGTTATGGATTAGGATGGCTCCCTAAAGTAGGCTTAAGTTAAGCCCCTTTGAAATTTTATACAACAGGCCATTTCAGGCTTCACCTCTCATAAGGAACTCCCTTGAGACTCTAGAAGCTATCACTATTACAACTGTGTTAAATCCTTAAGTTCTGTGCTAACTTCTATTCATGAGTTTGCTTCCAGCAGGTCAGCCTACCCACCCGATGTGCCCTTGCATCCTTTCCGTCCTGGTGACAAAGTTCTTCTAAAGACCTGGAGAGAACAAGGACCAGAAAATCAGCTGACCACCAAGTGGATGGGTCCCTTTTGACGTGCTACTGACCACCCACTCGTCTGTCAAACTCGCATAAAGCAAGCCCCTCCAGCAGAAGCGCCAAAGCCGCCTGAAACCTCTACGTGGATGTGCGAGCACATAAAGGATTTAAGATATGTATTTCGTAAGTCTGTTTAATCTACACATACTAGTCTTTGTACCTGTCACCAGGGGGTGGGAAGATAACTCCTTGATACGAATTTTCCAAGTTATAGCTTCTTCCACCAAAGCAACTGACTGCTGGATTTGTCATCCAAAGCCCTACTCAGTAGGTGATCATGATGACCCTGTGGTAACACCAGTAGTCAATTTTTCAACTATCTCTGATTTTAATATAACATATGATATAGCACCTATAGGATCAGACGTCGACAGGGGATCTTCTGTCCCCTGTTTCTTTTTTTTTTTAATTTATTTTTTAATTTATTTTTTTTCCCCCAAAGCCCCAGTAGATAGTTGTATGTCATAGCTGCACATCCTTCCAGTTGCTGTATGTGGGACGTGGCCTCAGCATGGCCAGACAAGCGGTGCATCGGTGGGCGCTAGGATCCGAACCCAGGCCGCCAGCAGCAGAGCACACGCACTTAACCGCTAAGCCATGGAGCCGGCCCAGTCCCCTGTTTCTTTATGACACCCCCACAAAACAGCCTCTAATGCCTTCTGGAAAAAGATGTAAGGATGAGCGGTCCTATAACCATAAAAACCTAACAGATGCTGATGGACAAACTGAACTTACCTGTTTAATTGATGGCATTAACCCCTCACTTCCTGTCTCTTACCCTCTGGTCAATGAAAGATGTGCAAAAACGTCTTCAAAGGATAAATCTATCCAATTATGTCAAGATTTTAATGAAAAATGTTGTGTACCTTCAAGGATCGCCCACTCCCCTGCCAACAAGATTGAATCTTTCCTTGAGGACCCCTGGCTTGACCTCACTCTGATCCCTGGCTTGACCAGATCCTAGATAAAATTCCCAAAAACAAAGGCCTAAAGTTTGACAATATGACTGGAATTCTATGTGCCCCCTTAGGGTATGTCTTTGTCTGTGGATCCGATCATAAACCCTGGGCCTATATTTGCCTCAATAGCTGGTGTATAGGAGGTACTCGTCCATTAGGATGTTTAGTTTCTGCTTTCTCTGTACATAAACAAAACCAAACTTTGGACAAGTTCCCTTAAATTGTTTTCCCGGGTAAGCTGGGACCTTCCAGGAGGAATACCTGGTGGAGATGCCTATTTCTTTGGTTATAGCCTTCTCCCATGGTGGAGAGTGGTGGCCCATCAGCGTGTATTATGAAATTTATCCCAGACTCTTATGATTATGGCTAATGACACCACCAAATCCCTCACAAATTTACAGAGGTCCCTTGACTCCTTAGCTAAGATAGTGCTAGACAATAGAATTGCCCTAGATTATATA
Source organism: Ceratotherium simum simum (assembly GCF_057802395.1). Taxonomy (NCBI): domain Eukaryota; kingdom Metazoa; phylum Chordata; class Mammalia; order Perissodactyla; family Rhinocerotidae; genus Ceratotherium; species Ceratotherium simum. The sequence goes on along the minus strand of NC_141938.1, from coordinate 4,076,473 downwards.
CTAGCAGAGCAAGGGGGAGTCTGTGTAGTGGGCAATTCCTCCTGCTATTCTTACATTAATACCTCTTCACAAATAGAAACTAGTATTAGCAAAATCAGGTAACAGGCTACATGGCTCCAGCAAACCATAGAACATTCTAGCTCCCCTTTCAGCCTGGACACGGATTGGTTTTCCGGTCTGTTTTCTTGGATACCCTCGGGCATCCGTTCTATGCTGGGTGGCATTATTAATATGAGTTTAACCATACTCACACTCATCTTAGGGATTTATAAAATTGTGAAACTAACTTTCTTTTGTATACACCAAAGGTGCTCGGGATTTAAAAGGGCAATGATGAGACAGTTGCCAGTACTCAAATCTCCACTGAAAAAAAGCACTGTTACTTTCATGATTAAGTCAAGTTATTCCATTCTGTAACACTCCTATGATGCCCCAATACAGCAGGAAGTAGCCAGATTTGAGATGACACTCCTGATCCCACAAGGTTGCAGATGGACAACTGGCTGTGGAGAAGTGATACCGGCTCAACACAAGCTTGACATAAGGGAAGCCATTTTTGTAGAAAGGGAACCACATTGTAACTGTGGATAACTTCCAAGTGATTAACCCAGATGGACATAATCTGGCTTGCATGTAGGCTAGATAATAAATAACTGAAACATAAAGAAAACTGCATGCATTATGACATGACCCCTGCTTAGCTTTATACCTCCCAGGGGCAATAAGATGATAACTTTGTTATTTGAGTTCCTTAGAAATGTAGCAACCCCCAGTTTATGGCACCAGATGGACAATATTCCTGACACACTCCTCCAATGACCCCCAGAGAGAGACATTCTATACTGGTATCCATCACCAATGACAGCTGAAAGGTCTGGTGTGGCATCCCACAGTCTGCAGCACCAGATGGTGTTGCAATCCCCAGTCTGCAGTGGCCAGATGGTTCACATTCCTGATCCCCTCATCTCTAGCCCACTAGCCCTATAAAACTGCTTCAAGATTCTGTATTCCACTTAAGATGGTTCCTTAGGATGGTAGTCTACCATCTTTTGATTAGCTAGCTCTTTGCTTATTAAAACTACCTTCTCTACCACCATCTTGCCTCTTGATGGATTGGCTTTTGTATTGCCGTGAGCAGATTGTGCCCTTTCCACAGTAACAGCCTGACCACAAGTCAGAAACATTTGTTCAGGTGCTGTAGGCTCTTCAAGAGACTGCTGGCCCCACCCCAAGGATGGATGCTGTCATCTATCAGAATGTCCCAGCCCTGACAGCAGGATCTGGGATCCCATACCCTGATCCCTGAGAGTGGCAGTCACCAAGGCCCCTGCCCTAGGATCCCAGCAGTTCCCCAGAGCTTGTCCATCCTCTGGGGGATAATCACCCATATACTTATTTAATTATCCATTGGGACACACATAATAAACAACATTTTACTGCTCTCATTGACCCTGGCGCCCCAGTCACAGTGCTTCCTGAGAATCCTCCAAACATAAGTAGGGGGAACCCTTTAAATTACAGGGTATAACAGGTGGGATAGGAGAAGGTGTGCAACTTCCATTGGATGTCTCTCTTGGAACAATCTGTATTAGAAATCTTTTAGTGGTGGTGACCCCTCTGGCCTTACCCTTCCCTGTTGTAGGCATGGATGCCTTGAGGCGCCACCACACCATCTGGAACAAACCCACATTCCTGGCCTTCCTGGTGGGAGCTGCGCATTGGGAGCCAGTAAAACACTCCTGCTTAAGACAGTAAATATTCCCCAATATCGTTTGTGAGATGAGCCTGAGGAATTGCTGAGCAAAATTCAAGATTTATTAAACACCATTTCTCCTTTCAGTTCTCCCATTTGGAGAGTATTGAAGCCCGCACCTATGGAGTGGCAACTCACGGTTGACTATCATAATTTAAATACTCAGGTGTTCCCTATTAAGGCTCTTATCACCAACACTGTCCAATTAATTGAAGACATCCAAAGGGCTCCAGGGCACTACTTTGCCATGATCGATCTAGCTAACATGTTCTGTTCAGTATCGATCACCAGCCAGATCATTTGCATATTCAAAGGCACCCAATATACCTTTACCTGGCTGCCTATGGGCTATCTTTTTTTTTTTTAAAGATTTTATTTATTTATTTTTTTCCCCCCAAAGCCCCAGCAGATAGCTGTATGCCACAGCTGCACATCCCTCCAGTTGCTGCATGTGGGACGCGGCCTCAGCATGGCCAGAGAAGCGGTGCGTCGGTGCGCGCCCGGGATCCGAACCCGGGCCGCCAGCAGCGGAGCGCGCAGACCCAACCGCTAAGCCACGGGGCTGGCCCTCCTATGGGCTATCTTAACAGCCATTGCTCACAATCTTTGCTGGCAAGACCTGGATGCCCTTACACTGTCCCCTTGCACCATCTGATGCTGTATCGATGACATTCTAACTCGGGGCCCCTCAGAGGATGTGGTGCGTGAGGCCCTAACATGGCTGGTGACACACCTACAACAGAAGTTGGGCTATTGCTCCATATAAAATTCAAGGGCCAGCCACAAATTAAATTTCTAAGTATTAATTGGTCCTCTAAAGGCTGAGGATTCCATTTGCAATTAAAAATCAGTTGTTAACGATTCAGCCTCCTGTTGAGCTATGACAAGCGGAACTCATCTTAGGTCTCTTCACATTTTGGAGGCAACACATACCACACTTATCCATCATTCTCAGACCCACTTTTGCAGTCACATGCAAATCCTCCACAATTCATTGGGGAGAAGCTCAACAGCAAGGCTTACAGCTGGCACAAAGGTCAATTCATCAAGCTGTCTCATTGCATCCTCCTGGCTCCTCCTTCAGGTTGAGGCACTGTCCACCATGAACTATGCATCCTGGACCCTTGAACGAAACATGGCTCTTCCTGGTTGCCTATGGGCTTCTGGACCAAATAGCTGCCCTCCACAGCTGTCTTCTATACCCGCTTAGAACATCAAATTCTGCCTGCTTACTGGGCTTTGTTAGAAACAAAGGCCTTCAGCGGGGAGGGAGGAGGGTGAAAGGGATAATTCGGCACATGTGTGTGGTGATGGGTTGTAATTAGTATTTGGGTGGTGAACATGATGTAATCTATGCAGAAATAGAAGTATAATGATGTACACCTGAAATTTATACAATGTTATAAACCAATGTTACTGCAATAAACAAAAAATTAAAAAAAAAAAAAAAAAAAGGCCTTCACAGGAAAGGAGCCTGTTCTCCTGTGTGCCCACATTCCTGTTACATCATGGATAAGGGATGCCTCCCAACAGCAGCTCAGCAGAGGCACAAATGACTCTTTGCTAAAATGAAAATGGTACCTTCAGGAAAGACCTAAACCTGACATGGCAGGTCTTTCTAAATTACAGGAGAATGTGAGTTCCCTGGTCCTCAGCCCCCTGCCCACAGATCTTGAGGAACTGGTGGCAGCACCACCATTGCCTAAGACTCTGGTGACCTGGGGAAGCCCCTGGGAAGAGCTGATGGAGTGACAAAGGGAGTCTGTGTACTTCACAGACAGCAATGCCACCACTGTACCTGGTGGAGCCTGATGGAGAGTGTACCATACCACCCTGCCAGTGGTGCCACTCATCAAAGATGGCAAGTCAGGGTTGGCTCATCTTGTTTAACTGGTGGCAGTACAAATGGCTGTGCAGTGCCATTGCCCATGACAAGTCTCTTGTCCACATTTTTACTGACTCATTGGTGGTTGCTAACAGGCTAGTGGTTTGGTCAGGCCAATGGCAATGGGACAATTTTCACATTCAAGGCTCTCCCATTTGGAGTGCCCCTATTTGGAGGGACATTCCCCAGGCACCAGTCACAATTAAGGTTACTCACATTTCAGAACATACAAATGCTACCACAGCACAGTCTGTATTTACTGAAAGGCAGGTGCCCTTGGCCAAATCCAAGTCACCACCTGGTCGAGGCTCTCAACCACCAACTCTTTAACACCAAATGTGGACTCCACCCACTACCACAAAACTGCAGCTTCCCCCATGAATCTATCCTCAGCTCCCCTATTCCGGCCTTTCTTAGTCACCACTTACATCTTCCTTATTCCCTGGCTGGATGGTCCTATATCTCTTTGGGTCATGGGGGAGATGCTGCCACACTGGCCTGGCCCACAGCAGGGGTGATCCTTTTGTGGCAGCCCTTGCAAAATGCATTTTTTTGAATTGCACACTATGAACCCAAACCAAACATGAGAAACTACTTGCATGCTTTGATTCTGAGACAGGACTGTCATCTGGCAGGATGATTTCATAAGGTCACTTCCTCCATCTGCAGGCACTACCCTCTTCACTATTACATGTGTGGATACTTTTAGTGGCCTACTGCTTACCCCACCCACCAGGAACACCTCTGCAGAGCAGGTAATCTCTTTCTTCTAAGTATATCCTGCCCCCATTCGGCCCTCCTGACATCACTGACTCAGATCAAGGACCTCATTTTACTGCCCACATAACCCGGCACTGGGCTTTCCAACAGGGCATCCAATGGGACTTTCATCTCCCATACCAGCTACAGGCTCTGGCATTACTGAATGCCACAATGGTCTTGTCAAATCTTGGCTCCTTAAGTCACCAGGAGATAAATGGAATCCTAAATGGACTTCCTTGCTGCCAGGGGCAGTAACTACTTTAAACTCTAAGCCATGTGGCCATCATTCTCCTCACACCAAGTGGGTTCCCCCAGCCATGCTTCAGATGATCATCATGGGGGAATCTGATGCCTTCATCTTATGGGGCAATATTATGTATGTTTCCACAACAATTTTGAGTCCCCTTACACATTTAAAATGTTGCCTTCCAATATTCATTGGTAGCCCGATTGGGGACATGTGGTTAGCTATGACACTCTGGTCCTATACAGTCCTGGCCCATTAGAAGAACACAGACCCACTAGGCTGCTGCTGGACCACACTTCCCTACATGATATGCAAACACCAGCTGAAATTCCAGTGTATAGTGGCTTTAGTGGATGGCTCATTTCTCCTAACCATACCTCCCCCAGGAAGTGGAAATAATTGTACCTGGACCCACTGAAGGAACCGTGTGGATCTCTAAAAGGGGGAAGAGGCACTCAGGTTGGTTGACATCAGCAACACTAGAAGATGACAGCTTGGCAGTACAATAACAACACGTGGCCCTACCTCACTTTGGAGGAGGCCACCAAGGAGCTGCTGGCCCACAGCGACCCCATGACACATCTTCACATGGGGCAGTCAGTGGGCAGAGGCAAAACTATAAACTGTGGATGCTCGCTGCTGCTGGCCTTACTCTGTCTTTTGTGCCATCGGGTCATGGGGCCTCTTCTCAACCCCAGAAGGTGACACTGGAAAGTTGCTGGAACCACACAGCACTCACTCATAATTGCAATGCAAGCTGAGGGGATGGTGTGTGTTGGAAGTCAGCCGTAGATGGGCTGGACCCAAAATGCCACCAGGTATGGACACTAACCATCTATCAATTCAATTCAAGCCCTCTATTTTAAATAGGACCAATGACACAAATGCTTAAAGGCTGTCAACCCTGCCCTGTCACTGACAGCCTGACCTGCAGACACTGGCTATTATACTGCCTTAATTACAACCCTAATTGGCTGACAGGCTTATGCAGTTCAACCAGCATACACCATCTCTGGAAACAGGGTGAAACTTTAAATTGTCAGGAGCATATAACTAAAATTTCTTTAAACCAAGGCTACCCACGAGCCTCTAACCTTTACTATTTACGGAGGGAGACCTCCTATGCCTCAGAGGAGAGCACCACCCAATGGTTTCCAAGGTTCCCCCCAAGGACCCCCAAAATTTAGAGAGAATTTTGATAGCAGTAGATGCTTCTGATGGTGCAAAAAAATCTTAATAGGGCATCCCAAATTTATAAGACCCCGTTAGGTCCCTTGGCACCTCAGTTTCCCTCCTGGGTGGCTACCTAGAAAAGCTGCCCTACTATGGAATGGCTGCTTTCATTTGGACAATACTGGAGATAATACTGCCCCAGCCCACAATTGCATGGGACATGATCCCAGAGATGACAACACCTATGACATGGAACATGAGGATTTGAAAGATGACAAGTCCCAGCCCATGACATCGTGGGACACAACTTCATCCCAAATGCTGCCTCTGCAACCTTCCTCTATAACAGAGATGACACAAGGAAGACATGGCGGCTGATGATGGTGAGCTCTCTCTGGGAAGCGCTTGCTGAACTGAATGCTTGTTTATCTAAATTAGCTACTGACAACTCCCTTGAGTGGCATTTTGCGGAATTAACTTTGTGTTTACCCCAGGCCCCCTTGCTCACTACAATGCTTGCTGCTTGAGGGTGAGGCGGTGCTCTGCCTGCCAGACTGCCCTCCTCTACACCTTTGAGCTTTGGAAGGCCAAGGTATGTGTCGAGTCTCACAACCTTACAGGGGCCTCTTTAAACACTTCACTCAGTTGGTTGCCTTCACCACACCTGTTAGATTGGTCCACATTATGAGTCCTACTGGGAGTTAGTGAACTTAATTTCTGTTGGGAGAACTCTCCCCAGGTTCAGATGCTGCCACCACCACAGTATCCCCCCCTACACCCTCCAGGACCAGAGTCACAGAGTCACCTCCCTACACTACCCTGAAGGGACCCTTACCCACAATCACCACTCAGGGCTCCACAGTTCTCCTGGTCAACCCTTCCAATAGTCTTAATATTTTTATAAAATGGGCAGAAATTGGAGCTCATTTTTGGGGCCACTGTAATTGCTAGGTATGTTAACAGTCTCAACAAAGTTTTTTTCCTGAGTTAGCAGCCTACCCAGCTAATTTATTGACCCTGCCCTGTTTGACTAACAGAAGGCACCCCAGACATCCCTGTGGCTTGCCCGGCTGCTCGACTCCTGCAAGGCAGGTTGCTTTGCAATTCACTATGTGGCACCTGGCAGGAGCCCAACATGCCCTTCATAGTACCCCATTACTGCCCAGGACCAACATCACATGGATGAATATGACCTACACTTCATCCCAGGACCACAATCCCCATGGTCTTGGGCCTCAAGGCCCAGCCATCTAGGAGAGAACTCCAAGGTACTTTGGATTCCCCAATCAAGAAGTTGGTGTCCACTGTGGGTCCGGCACCCTGGGGCCATCACACATATGTCGTTCTCCATATGTGCACTTTTCCTTCCCTCAACATGCAATGTGTTTGCCTCCTCGCCAGCCCTCAGGGAGCCTTGTCTGCTCCTACCAATTTACTTTAGTTTCCCTGGGACTGCCCTGACAAATCACTGAACAGGACCGCCAATCCACTTCTCTTTGTGCCCCCTCATATCAAAAGCACACAGTGTTTATCACCATTACATTGGGAACAGGTCTGCTACTATCCCTCGCCCAGACGGGGCTAGGTGCAGCCACACTTGGCATGCAACAACACATTATTAAGGCAAACACCAGCCTGTCAGCCACCCTGGCTGAACGCATTGGACTATTACACCAAAGCTGGGCCTTAATGCAGCAACAACATGAATTCTTTAGCGCATATGGTTTTGCATAACCTTTTAGCTGTAGATCACTTATTGGTCAAGGAAGGAGGGGTATATGCTGTAAAGGGCACCACCTGCTGCATGTATATTAATAATTCTGGACAAATTCAGACAAATTTACAAAAGTCAGCCCAACAGGTACAAGAATTCCATAATCTCACCCAAATTTTTAATCAAATACTTACCTTAACCTTATCCAAGGGCTTTGATTTATTTTCTTGGCTGGACTCCAACAACTGGGGGGAGGGTTATGGACAGGATTTGAAACTAACATTCATCTATTGGTATTGTTATTGGCATTTTTGCTTTCCTCAAATATTCCATGCAATGGGAGACCAAAACCCTGCCAGTGGATTTTAATATCTCCAACGTCCAGACAGTGCCCATGGTTGGTTTTCCCTAAAAACTAATGCCCAGGCCTCACAGGGTCAACTTTGATGAGAAAAACAACTATTTTGAGTTGCTGCCTCAGCATGCTAGAGTTTAATAACCCTGCTCACACCCCAAGTCTGGACATTTAGATAAGGACCTGAGGTTAGGATTCCTGCCGTAAGTCCTCACTTTGCTTTTCTCGAGAGACCTTTTAAAATAACCACTTAGAGTTGAACCTGCAAAAAATTAGCGAACTCGGTCCCAACCACCTTATAATTAACAGCTGCTTGCTCCTCTGCTCTATCTCCTGCTCACTCCTGACCCGGGACAGAGGGGTGACCTTCCCCTGATTTATTGCAACCCCACCTGTTTCTGGATCTATAAGTCATAAATCTTGTGATTCTACTTCCTTTGTGTGGGTGCACTGAAATTGTGCCATCAGTCATAATGACCCCGGGGGTTCATTTCCCCAAAGTGGGTGCTTGGATGCTGAGGGAGCTCCCTACCAACCCCACGTGGGTGGCTTGTACCTCTCCCTTCAGCAGGTCATAAACTCTCTACACTGAATTTAATGCATCAGCTCTGGCTTCTCAACACAACATATTACACAGTGTACCCCATTAAAGTGTACAATTCAATGGTTCAAATATTCGCAGATATGTGCAATCATCCCCACAGTCAATTTTTGAACATCTTCATCACCTCAAAAAGAAACTCGTCTATGCTTTAGCTGTCGCTTCCAATATTCTCATCTTCCTCCTGCAATCCCCAGCCTTAGGAACCTCTAATCTACTTTCTGTCTCTATAGATTTCCCTATTTGGGCTCTCAAATGAGTGGAATTATATAATATATGATCTTTGTGGTGACTTCATTCACTCAGAAAATTATGCTGAGGGACAACCATGTTGTAGCATGTTTCAATGCTTCATTCACTTTTATGGCCAAATAATTTTCCATCGTATGGATAAAACACATTGTGTTTATCTATTCATCTGTTCATGAATATTTGGTTAATTTCCACCTTTTGGCTACTATAACATTGCTATAAAATTCATGTACAAATTTTTGTTTGAACATATGTTTGCATTTCTTCTTGGGCATAAACCTAGCAGAGGAACTGATGGGTCATATGATAATTCTAGGTTTAATAAATGAAGAACTGTCAGACAGTTTTCCAAAGTGGCTGTGCCATTTTATATTTGCACCCCCAGTGAAAGAGGGGCCAAATTTCTCCACATATCCTTAAAAATTTGTTTTTGTCTCACTTTTTGATTCTAGAAGTCCTAGTGGTTGTGAAGTGGTATCTCACTGAACTTTTCATTTGCATTTTCTTAATAAGTAGTGATGTCCACCATCTTTTCATGTGTTCTTGGACATTCACCGATCTTCCTTGGAAAACTGTGTATTGAGATCCTTTGCGTTTTTAAATTCAGTTTTTTGACTTTTCATAATTAACTTAGAGGTAATTAGATATTTTCTATACAAGTCCCTTATCAGACATGATTTGCATAATTCTCTTCCATCTGTGGATTTGGTTTTCACCAAAAAAATTACTTTTTTTATTGTGAAATTTTTGTTGTACATTATTGTTTATCAGTCACCATATAAGTGCATCCTTGCACCCCTTGTGCCCACCCCCACCCCCCTAGACCTCGTAACCACCAAACAGTTCTATCTGTTCATGTGTTGGTCTATCTTCCACATATGAGTGAAATCATGCACTGTTTGTCTTTCTCTTTCTGGCTTATTTCACTTAACATAATACCCTCCAGGTCCATCCATGTTGTTGCAAATGGGACGATTTTGTCTTTCTTTATGGCTGAGTGGTATTCCATGGTATATATATACCACATCTTCATTATCCAATTATCAGTTGAGGGACACTTGGGTTGCTTCCATGTCTTGGCTATAGTGAATAATACTGCGATGAACATAGGAGTGCATAAGCTTCTTTGGATTGTTGATTTCAGGTTCGTTGGGTAGATACCCAATAGTGGGATAGCTGGATCATAAGGTATTTCTATTTTTAATTTTTTGAGGAATGGCCATACTGTTTTCCATAGAGGCTGCACCAGTTTGCATTCCCACCAGCAGTGGATTAGGGTTCCCATTTCTCCACAGCCTCTCCAGCATTTGTTGCTTTCTGTCTTAGTGATTATAGCCATTCTAACGGGTGTAAGATGATATCTTAGTGTGGTTTTGATTTGCATTTCCCTGATGATTAGTGATGTTGAGCATCTTTTCATGTGCCTATTGGCCATCTGTATATCTTCTTTGGAGAAGTGTCTGTTCATTTCCTCTGCCCACTTTTGATTGGGTTGTTTGTTTTTTTTGTTATTCAGTTGCATGAGTTCTTTATATATTATGGAGATTAATCCCTTGCCAGATATATGGTTTGCAAATACTTTTTCCCAGCTGGTGGGTTGCCTCTTCATTTTGATCCTGGTTTCATTTGGCTTGTAGAAGTTCTTTAATCTCATGAAGTCCCACTTGTTTATTTTTTCTTTTGTTTCCCTTGTCTGAGTAGGCATGGAATTTGAAAAGATCCCTTTATGGCTGATGATGAGTAGTGTACTACCTATATTTTCCTCCAGGGGTTTTATTTTATTTATTTATTTTTTTTAAAGATTTTATTTATTTTATTTTTTCCCCCCAAAGCCCCAGTGGATAGTTGTGTGTCGTAGCTGCACATCCTTCTAGTTGCTGTATGTGGGACTCGGCCTCAGGATGAACGGAGAAGTGGTGCCTCGATGCGCACCCGGGATCCGAACCCGGGCCGCCAGCATCGCAGCGCGCGCACTTAACCACCAAGCCACAGGGCCGGCCCCTCCAGGGGTTTTATAGTTTCAGGTCTCACCTTCAGGTCTTTGATCCACTTTGAGTTAATTTTTCTGTATGGCGAAAGAAGATGGTCTACTTTCATTCTTTTGCAAGTGGCTGTCCAGTTTTCCCAGCACCATTTATTGAAGAGACTTTCCTTTCTCCACTATATGCCCTTAGCTCCTTTGTCAAAGATTAGCTGCCTGTAGATATGAGGTTTGATTTCTGGGCTTTCAATTTTGTTCCATTGATTTGTGTGTCTGTTTTTGTACCAGTACCATGCTGTTTTAATTACTATCGCTTTGTAGTATGTTTTGAAGTCAGAGATTGTGATGCCTCCAGCCTTGTTCTTCTTTTTCAGGATTGCTTTAGCTGTACGGGGTCTTTTGTTGCCCCATATCAATGTTAGTATTCTTTGTTCTATTTCTGTGAAGAATGTCCTTGGGATTCTGATTGGGATTGCATTGAATCTGTAGATTGCTTTAAGTAGTATGGACATTTTAACTATGTTTATTCTTCCAATCCAAGTGCATGGAATATTTTTCCATTTCTTTATGTCATCATTGATTTCACTCAATAATGTCTTATAGTTTTCATTGTACAGGTCTTTCACTTCCTTGGTTAAATTTACTCCTAGACATTTTATTCTTTTTGTTGCAATTGTAAATGGGATTGTCTTCTTGAGTTCTCTTTCTGTTAGTTCGTTGTTGGTATATAGAAATGCAACTGATTTCTGTAAGTTGATTTTGTACCCTGCCACTTGGCTGTAGTTGTTGATTATTTCTAATAGTTTTTCAATGGATTCTTTAGGGTTTTCTATATATAAGATCACGTCATCTGCAAACAGCGAGAGTTTCACTTCTTCATTGCCTATTTGGATTCCTTTTATTCCTTTTTCTTGCCTAATTGCTCTGGCCAGAACCTCCAGTACTGTGTTGAATAAGAGTGGCGAGAGTGGGCACCCTTGTCTTGTCCCTGTTTTCAGAGGGATGGCTTTCAGTTTTTCCCCATTGGGTATGATTTTGGCTGTGGGTTTGTCATATATGGCTTTATTATGTTAAGGTACTTTCCTTCTGTACCCATTTTGTTGAGAGTTTTTATAATAAGTGGACGTTGGATCTTGTCAAAAGCCTTCTCTGCATCTATTGAGATGATCATATGGTTTTTGCTCCTCGTTTTGTTAATGTGGTGTATCACATTGATTGATTTACAGATGTTGAACCATCCCTGTGTCTGTCCCTGGTATAAATCCCATTTGATCATGGTGTATGATCTTTTTAATGTGTTTCTGTATTCGGTTTGCCAATATTTTGTTGAGGATTTTTGCAGCTATGTTCATCAGGGATATTGGTCTGTAGTTTTCCTTCTTAGTATTGTCTTTGCCTGGCTTTGGTATCAGGGTGATGTTGGCCTCGTAGAATGTGTTGGGAGGTGTTCCATCTTCCTCTATGTTTTGGAGTAGTTTGAGAAGGGTAGGTATTAAGTCTTCTTTGAATGTTTGGTAAAATTCTCCAGAGAAGCAATCTGATCCTGGACTTTTATTTTTGGGGAGGTTTTTGATTACTGTTTCAATCTCTTTACTTGTGATTGATCTATTCAGGTTCTCTATTTCTTCTTGATTCAGTTTTGAGAGGTTGTATGAATCTAGGAATTTATCCATTTCTTCTAGATTGTCCAATTTATTGGCATATAGTTTTTCATAGTATTCTCTTGTAATCTTTTGTATTTCTGTGGTATCTGTTGTAACTTCTCCTTTTTCATTCCTAATTTTATTTATTTGAGCCTTCTCTCTTTTTTTCTTGGTGAGTCTGGCTAAGGGTTTGTCAGTTTTCTTTATCTTCTCAAAGAACCAGCACTTTGTTTCATTGATCCTTTCTACTGTTTTTTTCATTTCAATTTCATTTATTTCTGGTCTGATTTTTATTATTTCCCTCCTTCTGCTGACTTTAGGCTTTGTTTGTTCTTCTTTTTCTAATTCTGTTAGGCATAGTTTGAGGTTGCTTATTTGGGCTTTTTCTTGTTTGTTAAGGTGGACCTGTATTGCTATGAGTTTCCCTCTCAGGACCACTTTTGCTGCATCCCATATGAGTTGGTATGGTGTATTTTTGTTTTCATTTATCTCCAGATATGATTTGATTTCTCCTTTAATTTCATCAATGATCCATTGGTTGTTTAGTAGCATGTTGTTGAGTTGCCACAGCTTTGTCACTTTCCTGGTTTTTTTCTTATAGTTGATTTCTAGCTTCATGGCATTATGGTCAGAAAAGATGCTTGTTGTCATTTCAATCTTCTTAAATTTATATAAGCATGCCTTGTTTCCCAACATATGGTCTATTCTTGAGAATGTTCCATATGCGCTTGAGAAGAATGTGTAATCTGCTTTGTTTGGATGCAGTGCTCTACATATATCTATTAAGTCCATCTCATCAAGTTTTTCATTTAAGTCCATTATTTCCTTATTGATTTTCTGTCTGGATGATCTGTCTGTTGATGAGAGTGGGGTGTTAAGATCCCCTACTATTTATTGTGTTGTTGTTAATATCTCCTTTTAGGTTTGTTAATAGTTGCTTTATGTACCTTGGTGCTCCTGTATTGGGTGCATATATATTTAAAAGTGATATGTCTTCTGTTTCTCGTCCCGTGTGTTTCGGACTACCAATTCAGTTTGGTAGTTCTGTATGTGGGTTCTCTTAGTTTTCTCTTACTTTATCATGTGTGATTCTGTTCTGATTGCTTGGTTAGTGGTTACCATGAGGTTGGAATAAAAAATCTCGTGGATGTGATAGTCCATTTTTTGATGGCCTCTTATTCCCTTAGACTAAGTCGATTCTATCCCTTTCCTCTTCTCCTTCTAAGTTATTGTTGTTACATCTTATTCCTTCTTGTGTTGTGAGTTCCTGTTTAACATGATGAGGTTATATTTATTCTTGGTGCTTACCTTCCCTTGATCTTTGGTTTTATAATTAAGTGTTTGCTAATCTATTTTGATAGAGGACTGCTATTTCTCTGGTTTTGTTGACCTATTTTCCTCCTTGTTCAAAACTTTGAATCCCCTTTCTCTTTTTTTTCTCAGGGATGAGGGCCTTCTTGAGCACTTCTTGTAGTGGGGGTCTTGTGGCAATGAACTCCCTTAGCTTTTGTTTATCTGGGATAGTTATTATTTCTCCATCATACCTGAAGGATATTTTCGCTGGATAGAGTATTCTTGGCTGAAAGGTTTTCTCCTTCAGAATTTTGAATATATCCTTCCACTCTCTCCGAGCCTGTAAAGTGTCTGTTGAGAAATTAGTTGAAAGCCTGATAGGAAATCCTTTGTGTGTTATTTTTTTTTGTTTAGCTGCCCTTAATATTTTTTCTTTGTCATTGACTTTTGCCAGCTTTACTACTACATGCCTTGGAGAGGATCTTTTCATGTTGATATATTTAGGAGATCTATTTATTTCATTCATCTGTATTTCCAGCTCCTTCCCCAGGTTTGGGAAGTTCTCAGCTATTATTTCTTTTAACAAGTTCTCTGCTCCTTTTTCCCTCCCTTGTCCCTCTGGAATGCCTATAATCCTTATGTTGGATTTCCTAATTGAGTCATATATTTCTTGGAGGGTTTCTTCATTTCTTTTTAGTCTTAGTTTCTTTCCTCCTCCATCTGGAGCATTTCTGCACTTCTTTCCTCAATATTGCTAATTCTTTCCTCCATATTCTCAGCCCTGATGCTTAAGGCTTCCAGATTTGTCTTTATCTCCTCTATTGAGTTTTTCATCTCTAATAATTCTGATTGATTTTTCTTTATAGTTTCAATCTCTTTCGTGAAGAAACTCCTGATTTCATTGAATTGCCTGTGTTTTCTTGTATTTCATTAAGCTTTTTTATGATGGCTATTTTGAATTCTCTGTCATTAAGGTTTTACATTTCTGTGCTTTCTGGGTTGACTTCTGGGTGCTTGTCATTCTCCTTTTGGTCTGGAGATTTAATATATTTTTGCATAGTGCCTGTTGGTGTTGGCTTACTTTTCCTCATAGTGAAAATATATGGTCCTGGTTTCCTCTTGCTGCTGCTGGGTGGGGGTCAAGGGCTGTGTATTCTGGCCTGCCTCAATCTGCAGGTGCTCTGGCCACCCTCCAGCTGAGCTGAGGCATCACCGAGCTGAAGCACTGCTGATCTGAAGCACGGCTGAGTGGAGGCTGCTGGGGGTGAAGTGTGGGAACAGCTGGAGCGTAGGAACAGCTGGGACTGGAGCACAGCTAGGCTGAAGCAGCTGGGGCTCAGGTGCACGTGGGTTGAAGCAGCTGCAGCTGAAGTGTGGCTGGGCTGAAGAAGCTGGAACTGGAGTGTGGTAGGCCAAAGTTGCTGGCGCCAAGTCAGCTGGAGCCTGAGCACAGGCCAAGCCAAAGCAGCTGGAGCCAGGGGGGCTGGGGGGCAGTCAAGCTGAAAGAGCTGGGGACAGGGTACGGTCAAGCTGATGCAGCTGGGGCACAATCAAGCCAAAGGAGTTGGGGCCGTGGCGCGGTGGACCTGGGGCAGCTGGGGCTGTGGCTTGGTCCAGCTGGAGCAGCTGGGGCTGTGGCACAGTGGGGCCTGAGCTGCCATGCCTCTGGTGTGGGGGTTCAGGCTCGCCCCACTGCTGGTGGGGCCCGGGCACCTGGGGGCCACTGTCTTTGGGGGCAGGGCACAGTCACACTGCCCCTGCTGGTGGGGTGCGGGCACCTGGAGACTGCTGCCTCTGGGGGCGGGGCTGAGCTGAAGAGCCGCTGTGCTGAAGTGCCAGTTGGGTGGACTGGGTGGGGGAGGGGCGCTTACTTTCACCTCCCCAATCTCAGAGGTTTCTTGCCTCGCTGTGGCTCTCTGCTCTCCTGAGGGGCTAGCTTTTTGAAAGTACCCTCACAACAGTTTCACTCCCTCCATAGGGGATCCCCATGGGCTGTGAGGGGTCTTAGAGAGCACCAGTTTTCACATGGTAAGCAGCTCCTCCCACCCGCCGAGAGCCAGGTGGTCTCAGTCTCTGGGCCGCAGTCCTTGGCGAAGGAAGGGAGCTCCTCTTACCTCCTTCCACTTACTCTGGGGATTCCAGCACCTCAGTCCTCAGGTGTATGGCTGCCTGGGTGCCTCAGATGTCCCCTGTGTTGTGTGAGTAGCTTCTGTTGGAATATGAATGTCCTTTTTGTTGTGTCTTAGAGGGGGAGAGTTCATTGGGAGAAGCTCACTCTGCCATGACTCTGACGTCACTAAAAAAAATTACTTTTAATTGTGGTAATGTACATATACGATAAATTTTACAGTTGAACCATTTTTAAGAGTATACTTCAATAGTGTAAAGTACTTTAACATTGTGAAACCAATCTCCAGAACTATTTTTGTCTTGCTAAACTGAAACTCAATACCCATTAGATGACAACTCCTCGCTCTCCCCTCACTGGAGCTCCTGGCAGGAACCATTCTAATTTTTGTCTCTATGTATTTGACTACTCTAGGTCCTCATACAAGTGGAACCACACAGTGTTTGACCTTTTGTGACAGGCAGATTTCACTTAGCATAATGTCCTTAAGGTTCATCCATGTTGTACATTGTGTCAGAATGAAAAGCTGAAATACTCCATTTTATGTATGTACCAAATTTTTTTGATCTATTCATCCACTGATGAGCACTTGGGTTACTTCCACCTTTTGGCTATTGTATATAATGCTAATATGAACATGAGTAGACATACATCTGTTTGAGTCCCTGCTTTTAATTCTTTTGGGTAATTATCTAGGAGTAGAATGGCTAGATAAGATGGTAACTCCCATCCTAAGTTTTGGAGGAACTCCATGTTTTTTTTCCTACCTGCAACATGATTTCATATCCCCAGCAATAGTGCACAACGTTTCCAAAGGGTGTTTTTACCTTCCTGATGGTGTCCTTTGAATCACAAAAGCCATTAATTTGATGAAGTCCAAATTATCTTTTTTACACCCTTTTTGTTCTTCATGTCATAGCTAACATTTCTTTGCCAAACCTAAGGTTGGGAATTTTTTCCTATATTTTATCTAAGGGCATTAGAGTTTTACTCCTATGTTTAGGTCTTTGATTCTTCTTGGTAAATTACTGTATGTGGTGTGACATAAGTGTACAACCTCTTTCTTTTCATATGGCTATCCACTTGGCCCAGCATCAATTTCTGAAAAGAATATACTTTCCTCATTCTTAGTACCTTTTAAGAAGTCAGTTGAGGGCCGGCCCTGTGGCTTAGCGGTTAAGTGCACGCGCTCCGCTGCTGGCGGCCCGGGTTCGGATCCCGGGCGCACACTGACACACTGCTTCTGTGGCCATGCTGAGGCCGTGTCCCACAAACAGCAACTAGAAGGATGTGCAGCTATGACATACAACAATCTACTGGGGCTTTGGGGGGGGGAATAAATAAATAAATAAAATCCTTATAAATAAATAAATAAATAAATAAATAAATAAATAAATAAAATAAAAAGTCAGTTGACCATAGAAGTGTGTGTTTATTTCTCAAATCTCTATCATGCCACAGATCTCTAGGCCTGTCCTTGTGTCAGCACCACACTATCTTGATGATATTGCTTAGTACAAAGTTTTCAAATCAGAAAATGTTAGTCCAACAAATTTGTTTTTCTTCTTCAAGTATGGTTTGGCCATTTGGACTCCCTACAAATCTATATAAATTTATGAACCAACTTGACAATTTCTATAAAAAATCTGCTAGGTTTATGATAAATCTTGTGGTGTCTCTTCAGATCATTTTGGGGAGGAGTGCTATGTCAACAATTTTAAGTCCTCTGATCCATGAAATTGGGATGTTTTCCAACTTATTGATACCTTTATTCATTTATGTCAATGATTATTGTAGTTTTCATAGTATTTTTTTTGTACATTTTTGTTAAATTTACTCCTAAGGATCTTATTCCTTTTGATGCTATTGTAAATGCATTTGTTTTCTTAACTTCATTATCACATTTTTCATTGCAAGTGTATAGAAATACAGTTGTTTTTAATATTTTGATCTTGTATCCTACAACCTTGCAGAACTCAATTAGAAGTTCTAATAGTTTTTCTGTGAACTCCTTAGAGTTTTCTATATGCAAGTGTCGGGGGAAGAGGGAGAATCTCCCTCTGCCCTTTCCCTTAAGGTTCTTATGGTTGGCCAAATAATCAACAAGACAGGTTAGCAGGAGAAAATAATACCAAGTTTAATAACATGTATACATGGGAGAAAGCAGGGACACTGCGTTTCTCTACACAATAGCACAAATTCTCGTCTTAAATACCATGTTCAGCCAATGACAAAGGAGGATTTTGGGGGTTGGGGGAGTCAGTTACAGGAGATTACCACTAAAGCACAGTAAACAAGAGTAAGGTTTATTATGCAGCCCCAAGGCCTCACCTTCCGCATTGATAAGTCACTAGAAATGAGCTCATCCCCCCTCTCTTCTCAAAACAGAGAGGGAGATACCTTTACAAATGGAGATTTCCCTTATAAATGTAAATGATTGTCTGGCAACTCCTCGCAGGGTCATCCAGAGAATGTGGCCAGAGAGACAGAACTTCTGATAAGAGGGGCTTGTTGGTGCCTTTCTTATTGTAACATTTACCCTACGTTATCTTTACAGCCATCATGATAGATCTGTTCTAGGAAGGAGCCACCATGTCAAATTCTTTAGGCAGTTAGTGGGGGAGGTCAAATGTCCTTCAGAGAAAACAACCAAGGTAAAGAGACAGATTTCAGGGTGGCCAAATCTTGATCTCCCACACAAGCATAGGGATGGAAAAATTTTACATCTTCCCCCCTAGGTTCTATGGTTAGTCTAATAATTAAACTGACATAAGACAGATTAATAGGAAAAAAAACAAATTTAATTTCCCACATATGGGCGACATAAAAAAATGAAACTCAAAGAAGTGGCCAGAGCAGGAAGCTTTTACACCTTTTAGACATAAAAACAATATATCTGGGAAGAACTGACAAGGCAGAGGGGTTGGAGCTAGTTACAGTAAATGGTGAAGAAATAACAAGGTTTGTTTATACAGCCTTCTCAGCCCTAAATCCCCTGTCTCTGCTGATAAGGTTGCCTTCCACCCTCCTGGTTCAAAGAGGGTACCTTTCACATAGAAAATTCATCTGCTGCTTTCAGGGGGAACAAAGGAGGGTCAGAGTGTGTGTCTTGTGATGCCTGTGTCTCAAGTACCTTAAATTCAAAATAATCAATAGGCCAATGTGCCATATCTTGGGGTGACTTTCTGAACATCTACAGAAGACACCTCATTTGGAAGTAGAGGGAGTTTTACATCTTCCCAACCAATCTGCATGCATTTATTTCTTTTTCTTGCCTAATGGTTCTGGATAAAATCTCCAGGTCATTCTAGAAGTGTGAACAGCAGACATCCTTCTTTGGTTCCTTATCTTCAGGGGAAAGCATCCAGTCTTTCACCATTACATACAATATTAGCTGTGGGTTTTCCATAAATGCTCATTATGAAGTAAGGAAGTTCCCTTCTATTCCTGGTATGCTGAGTGTTTTAGTCATGAAAGGGTACTGATTTTGTCAGTTATTTTCCATGACTCTATTGAAATGATCTGCCATTTTGGGTTTGTACTCTATTGACAGCCTTTATTACATTGATGGATTTTGAGGTGTTAACCCAATCTTTCACTCCTGAAATAAACCCACTTGGTCATAGTATATAATTGTTTTTTATATGTTGCTGGATTGGGCTTGCTAGTATTTGTTGAGGTTTTTTGCATCCATATTCACAAAAGAAATAAGGGTGTAGTATTTTTCTGCAATAGACTTGGTGGTTTTGGTATCAGAGGAGTACTGGCTTCACAAAATGAGTGTGAAGTGTTGTCTCCATTCTATTTTTTAAGTTTGTAAAAAATCCATAATAAACCTTCTTTGAGTGTTTGGAGGATTCTGAGTTGAAGCCATCTGGGCCGAGGCTTACATAAAGAGTGTTTTTTTTTGTTTACTAATTCAACCACTTCACTTATTATAGTTCTATTCAGATTTTCCATTTATTCTTGAGTTAGTTTCAGTAGGTTTTGTCTTTCAAGGAATTTATCCATTTCATTAGTTGCCATACAATTGTTCATTGAATTCCTGTAAAATTCTCTGTATTTCGGCAATGTCAGTAGTGTCGGGGGAAGAGGGAGAATCTCCCTCTGCCCTTTCCCTTAAGATTCTTCTGGCTGGCCAAATAATCAACAAGACAGGTTAGCAGGAGAAAATAATACCAAGTTTAATAACATGTATACATGGGAGAAACTCAGAAATGAGCAACTTGCCCCTCTGTCTAAGCTGCTTGCTTAAGTATTGCAGCTAAAGGCGAAGAACGTGTTGGGGGTGGGTAGTGGCCTGGGACTTCAGAGGGCAGGAGGACAATTCTTTTCAGGGTCATCTATTGATAATTTAGTCAGGGAGAGATAGAGTTTTTTGATAAAAGGGGCTCGGTGCCGCTCCCATTGTAACATCTATTTTACATTATCTTTATAGCCATCATGATGGAAGATCTGTTCCAGGAATGAGCCACCATGTCAGATTCTTTAGGCAGTTAGTGGGGGAGGTCAAATGTCCTTATTGTCTTCAGCTCGAAATAATCCGTATACCAGAGTGGTGCTTCCTGGGGCAGCTTGCCCTGAGCACCATCAGTAGTAATATCCCTTTTTCTTCCTGATTGTATTAATTTGAATCCTACCTCCTTTCCTCTAAGTCAGTCTAGCTCAAGATTTGTCAATTTGTTAATCTTTTCGTAGAACATACTTTTGGTTTCATTGATTTTCTCTGTGGCTTTTCTATTGCTCATTTCATTAATCTCTGCTCTAATTTATTATTATTATTTCCTTTTCTCCTTGCTTTGGGTTTGCTACTTTGTCTTTTCAAATCTGTTAAGGTGAAACGTTAAGTTATTGATTTGAGATCTCTCTTCTTTGCTAGTAGAGGCCTTGATGGCTATAAATATTGTTTCTGTGTTTTGTTTGAGATGCAGCCCATAAACTTGGACTCTTTCAGCGCGATATAATGTCCCTCAATATCTCTGTGATGTCTTTTTTTTTCAAGTCTATTTGGCCAGATATTTGTATCATCTCTCCAGCTATCTTGTGGGGACTGTTTACAGATGTATCTTTTCTTTGCTTTTACTTTCAATCTGTTCATATATTTGAATCTAAAGTGTGTTTTTTGTACATAGCGTCTATTTAGATCATGATTTATGTTTTTAATCTGAAGTGACAATCTTTTCCTCCTGTTTTGATAATGTAATTCATTCACATTTAATACTACTGACATAGTTACAATTACACCTGCTGTTTTACTTTTTGTTTTCTACAATTCTTACATTATTTTTCATTTCTCTGTTCTTCCTCTTTAGCTCTAATGCATTAAGTAGATGTTTTCTAATGTAGCAGTTTCATTTTGGAATGACTTTTCCACTATGTTTTTTAAGTTTTTTTTTTAGGGGTTGCTCTACTCTTTAACATCTACTTCTTATTTTATAAGAATGAGCTTCATATTTGTACTAGCTCAACTCCGATGATACATGGAAACATTACTCATATATAGCTCTATTCTCTCTTGCCACTTTGTGGTATTGTTATGCAGATTATATGTATTAATAATGTAACGAATAATATCTTGTTACAGTAATTTCTTTACCATTTTTAGTCATTTCCTTAGCCCATTACAGCTTTGCTCCCGCTATGACTTTTGTTCATTTAGTGACAAACATATTACACATGTATTACATTTCTATGTATTATAGGCCCAACAGCACTTTACATATGTAGGATCCCAAAAAGGAGACCCCAACTCCAGTCTCGGGAAGGCGCGGACCCACAGACACAGAAGACCGAGCTTGATGCAAATGCAAGAGGTTTTATTAAGCGGAGCTCTGGGTCGACACGTATCTCTCGCAGGAGACAGAGGAGTCGACCCCGGACCTTAAAGGGCAAACTCTTATATAGGGTTTGGAAGCACAAAGCGGGAAAAGGTTGGCGCGGTCTTACATGATTGGCTAATTTAAAACATTTAAACAGTTACATTTTATGGCGCGAATTGCTATGGCGCGAAGCAATTATCAGGTTACACACACGCGTCCCCATCTGGACCCCCTCCACCCCGACCCTCCCAAACTTATCCCTCTGGAGCACTCTCTTGTTCTCAATTCTTCCCCGAACAGTTTAGGGCGAGTCTTCCATGAATAGAGTCAGTCAGGATTGATAAACGTTCCCCCTTATACCAGGAATCCTTAGGGTGTGGAGGTGCCTGTCTCTAAGGTATTAACTTTTTAATTTTTAATACAATTTTACTTCCTTCACATACATAGTATTTTATACAGTTCTTTTGATATCAGTTAAGAAAGGAGAAAATGTATATTATTTCTTTCATAATTACATAATTACTTATACTGGTGTTTTGTTTATATTGATATGAATTACCACCTGGGGTCACTTGCTTTCAGCCTGAAGATCCCCTTCAGTCATTTCTACATGGCAGTTGGCTGTCAATATATGCTCTCAGTTTTGTTTATCTGGGAAAGTCTTTATTTCACCTTCATTTTTACAAGGTAGTTTTGGTGAATATAGGATTGTCAGTTGAGAGTTTTTTCTTTGTGCACTTTGAATATGTTATCCCTCTGCCTTCTGATCTTTCTTTTTTCTGCTGAGTTGTCACCTTGAATTTTACTGGGGTTTCCTGTAAGAGTTGAGTCGTTTATTCAATTGCTGTTTTATCCCAGTGAATGGTTCCTACTTTCCTGTATCTTTGCATGTCTCACCATTTTTTTGCAAACTGGACATTTTTGGTAATATATTGTAGTAACTTTTGGTATTGCTCCCCCTTCTTCAGGGGATTTTATTGTAATTTGTTATTTTTTTGTTCAGTGACTTCCCGGATTATTTTAGTAAGGTTTATTTTCCACATTCAGAGTGAAACCAGGGGTTTAGCTCCTAAGGTGGGGCACAGCTTTGGGTAAGCCCACTGTCAGGAGACAGTGGTATTAGTAGAGCTCTCTTCCTCTTTTATGGACCACACCCAGTGGTTAAACTCCTTTAATTGCTGGCTGATTGCTCTATTGTTTTCACTGTAGATGAGGATACCACAATGGAGTGACATATGTCAAGACTTCTAAAATGGAGCTGGGAGGCCATTAAGGAAGTGAGGCTCATGCATGTCCACAGCCAGGTGTGGACTGAGCTTTTGAACTTCCTATGTCCACATACTTCATATCCTGGAACAATTCTTCTTCCAGAAATGAACAAACTGCTTAGGAACAACTTAATCAATCGCCTAGTGGCATTTTAGCTCTCTCCTGGACAGAATTAATCATTAATTGTTCAACACAACTTATGTAAGCTTGTGGTTTTGCCTTTATAACCCCCTGCTGCCTCCTTTGTCCACTTCAGAGCACATTTGAATTTCTACTCAAATATGTGCTTGAATTACTATTCTCAGGACCCCAAAAAAACCTCTTCTCTTGCAGTTTATGCTTTGTATTAAATGACATCACCAATGTCCTGGAAGCATAACTTACTCTACCAACGAGTCCAGTGAAAATTTCTCCTTTTTTGAAATAATTTCTGAGGTTGTTGTTTGATATTTGTTCTGAGTTTTGGAAGCCTCCTCCACGCAGCCTAATTCCCTGGTTCTTTGCAGAATAATACTCACTGTACAGTGTAGAGTGTATCTTCCATAAATACACAAATTTACTCCTAATTGCCTTTCATCTTATTCTCAACTTTCTTGAGCTTCCTCTGACTTGAACTTATCATGATCTTGTGCCAACCAAGTTAATCTTTTGGAAAGTAATTAAGAGCTTTTTATTTATGGCTCACTTGGCCTCATGTGCAGGCAAACTCTCCATGCCAGGACACTCCAGCTGTTTTGGGGACAATGGAAAGCCTCTCTGAGTGACAATCCCATTTTAGGAGCTGAGAGCTCAGTGCAGTGGAGAGACAACAGCTAGAGGTATCTTGAATATCTCCTGGCAACTTAGGAATGGCATATCTTACATCCACCTTGTGAGCTGGAACAAGGGCAACTGGCACCCAAGTATTGCCAGCACACCACTCCAAACGTATCGCCTCACTTCCATGTGTAGGGACTGAAACAATAGTGTCCCCACTTTTCAAGCACACTCACCCAGTACTTGTTAACCCTCAGCAACAGGAAGCTGGGGGCAGGGTTTCAAACACTGTAGTCCTGTTCTTCCTGGGAAGTCCTGTTAGTGGGAGGGGAGTTGACAAGGGGCCACGTGTTCTAGGCTGCAGTAGTCTGGGGTGGAGTCTTCACCAACTTGAGCTGAGAGTAGCTAGGAAGGGAGTGTTCCTGGTTCAAATACCAGACTCTCAGATTTCCTACAAAACTTGATAGATTTTCTTGAATAAATGTTCTTCATTTGCTCTTTGCCTTTAGGGCCATTTCCAGTAGCTTTAAGTGTTTTTAAATAATTTTGCCCAGTTTTCTTGAGGAATACATCAGCAGAGCATCTGTCACTGCGACGCCACCCTAATACACTTAGTATGAAGCCCATTCCAGTATATACTCACCAGTTTGAAAAAGGAAGGAAGCAGAAGCTCATATAACTTGTGAAGAAAATTAAGAAAAATTTTTTATGGTTTGCAAAGAAGTGTTAAACACTTTATAAAAATAAAATAATTTAGAGCATTACACAAACAGAATGGCTTCCCATTTAAAATGAATCACTCAATTGACATATAAAGTATGAAAAATAAAATATGGTGCTAGTCACGGTTCTTTAGGAAAACAACCAACATGATGTGTTTATGTAAATGTTTACATGTATATATACTTTTCTATTTTCTTTTTTTTTAGGAAGTGGCTCATGTGATTATGGAGACATGGTTAAGTCAAAAATCTACAGTCTAGATGAGCAGGCTAGAAACCCAAAGGAAGAATTGCGGTTCAAGTCCCAAGGCAGTCTAGTGTCAGAATTCCTTTTAGTTCGGGGAAGGTCCGTCTTTGTTCTATTAAGAACTACAATGGATTAGATGAGGTGCATCCATGCTAAGGAGGGTAATCTGATTTACTCTAACTCTATCCATTGAAATGGTAATCTCATTTAAAAAAAAAACAAAAAACCCTGCACAGAATCATCCAGTAGTTTGACTAAATATTTGGGCACTATGGCTGAGCCAAGTTGACATGGAGATATTGGCTATCGTTTTCTTTTGCTGAGGTGTCTTTGTCTGGTTTTGGATCAGGAAGACAATGGCCTCATAAAATGAGTTTGGAAGTACCACGGTCTCCCCTTATCTGCAGTTTCACGTTGCACAGTTTTCAGTTACCTGAGGTGACACGTGGTCCAAAAATATTAAATAGAAAATTTGGAGAAAATGGAGAGACCACATTCACATAAGTCTTATTACAGTTTATTTTTAAAATTGTTCTACTTTACTATTAGTTGTTAACCTGTTACTGTGCTGAATTTATAAAATAAAATTTATCATATGTATGTATGCATGTATAGAAAAAACATAATATATATAGGGTCTGGTACTATCCATGGTTTCAGGCACCCACTGAGGGTCTTGGAATGTATCCCCCACAGATAAGAGGGGACTCCTGGTTTTCTTCTACTTCTAGTTTTTGGAAGAGTTTAAAAATTAGTATTAATTCTTTGAATTTATTGTTGGTTTGTTCAGGCTATTTTTTAATTCTTCCTTGGTAGGCTGCATTTTTCAACGAATTTCTCCTTTTCTTGTACATTATCCAATTTGTTCACATAGAAATGTTCAGAGCAGTCCATTTTGATCCTTTTTATTTTTGAGGCATCTGTTGTAATAAGTCCTCTTTCATTTTTTATTTTATATACTTCAGTCTTCAATCTCCTCCTCATTGTTTCACTCTAACTTTGGGTTTACTTTGTTGTTCTCTTTTTAGTTATTTGAGGCATAAATTTAGGTTGTTAAATTAATATCTGTTGTCTTAATATAGGTGTTTATTACTATAAACTTCCCTTTTAGTACTCCTTATGTTGCATCCCATAAATTTTTTAAAGTTGTGTTCTCATTTTTGTTTGTCTCAATAATTTTTTTTTTTGTGAGGAAGATCAGCCCTGAGCTAACATCTGATGCCAATCCTCCTCTTTTTGCTGAGGAAGACTGGCCCTGAGCTAACATCCGTGCCCATCTTCCTCTACTCTATATGGGACGCCGCCACAGCATGGCTCTACAAGCAGTGCGTCAGTGTGCGCCCAGGGTTCCGAAAAGGCAAACCCCGGGCCACCACAGCGGAGCGCGTGCACTTAACCGCTTGCACCAACCGGGCTGGCCCTTGTCTTGATATTTTTAAAATTCCCTTTTTAGTCTTTTAGCCAGTGGTTGTCCCAGAGTATCATATTTAGTTTCCACATATTTGTGAAATATTACAATAAGATTTGAGATAAATAGTCTTTTAGCGTGAGCTTTTATTATTTCCTGAACAGGCATTAGACTATGTTTCATGTTTGCTGTAGCTTTAGGTGCTAGAGGCTTCAATACCCTGTAGTTTCCTTGTACTTATCTCCCCTGGAGTGTTTGGATATCCCTAGAAACTTATTCTTAAGTAGAGTCTGTGCCTTGCAGATCTTTTTTAATCCATTGTTTTTATCCTGGGGCCCTTCTGATACAGTGCCAGGTATTTGGGAGGGAAAATGTCCTATTACGTTATGCGTGTTTTGGTGGTAAAAAAAATCCTGGACTATGAATTCAAAACAGATTTTTAGCTTTTATATTTCCTCCCATTTGTCAGAGAGGAAATGTGAGGGCCTGAGAGTTGTCTAATTGTATTTTCTCAACCAGATATGGGTTTAGCAAATTAGTTTCCTTTGAGGGATGGTTTATGTTACAAATAAAATACTTTGTGTGTGTATCAAAATGTTTCCCCCCATTTCCTGCATGAAGCATGAGGCATTGTTTTTCTGATCTTTGCTTTGAGAGCCTAGTTTGGCTCCTGAACCAAAAAAAAAAAAATCATAAATTGTGAGGGGGCCCCAAAGACTGGCCCAGTCTGGAGTTTTAACTTTCAAGGAAATCCATACTATGCCTCCAAAATTCGTCTGTTACATTTTATATGTTCTTAAAGGCTGATGGCTCTAGTAGTTTCTCCTCCTGGTATGTGGTAATTCTCCATATTTGCCTGTCTCTCATTTTGGGGGCATTGGTTTGTCACGTAACCTCAAATTTCTCATGAATCTAAGAAGAGGTATTATTTTTCAGGTTGTGCAGCATTTTTTTGTTCACATGAGAATGATCACTTCAAGCTCTTTACATAGCTAAACAGAGACTAACCATTCACTTCGGTTGCTCTGTATTTTTCCCTTGTGAGACTATACCATTTTCACTTATTGATTCTATTCCTAGTGACCACGTGTTCTTTCAATGTTTTTATTTTGTGGCCAATGCATTTAAAATCATACTGGGATCTCTCCCTTCCTTTCTTATCATCTTCTAAAAATTCCAGACCATGAAAACATGTTCATCACCCAAAAGACATTTTTGATGGGTTACCTTCAGTTTTATCATATCACTTTTGGGGGCAAGATTCACACCCTATCCAAAATGGGATTGTATGGCAAGACTGATGTCAACAAATGTATCATGTGAAAAGAAAAACTTTTGTTACTCAAAGGTACTTTTTAAGGAGAGTAGGGAAGGGTAAGCTGGTTCAGGTGGTTTGTGCAAAAAAGAATGGGTTGGACGTTTATGGTGTGTAGAGGTAGACAGAGCAGGTTTTCAAGTTTGACCCTCCTACCAATAACACACACACAAAAGGGGCATCTGTCTACCTCTATAACATTACATCCCTCTCTTTGACTACAGGTGTGATCCTGTGGATCACTGGCAAGACGGCACTGAAAAACTATAATTTAAGTACTTGGTATTCAGAATGAATGAGACATTAGTTTCATGACAAAAATTAAAACAATAAAAGGATAAAAAATAAAATTTGCCTGAGGAAAAACATACTTTAACTTGTATGCAAGTGATAATACTGACTCATAATGTATAATTATTAAATTAAGAAAACTGCAGTTTAGCTGAAAATCCATAATTATAATGGTATATTTTAACATATCCTCTGAAGAAAGGAAAAAAAAATTGTTAACATGAGGGCTTAAAAAACATTTGATAAACTATTTCTATGAAAGAACTACAGAAACAACTGTTTCACAAAAAAAATCCACATAGTTTTAATCACATATAATCAAATGTAATTGAAAACATCTCGAGGGATTACATTCAGGTACAAGTAACAGGAAACACAGTCTTTCTGACGTGAGGAAGGTGCTTATTCTTACAAAGAAGGATTAGGTCAAGGCACAGTGCAGCAGAGAAACAAACTCCAATGTCATTCTTTTCCAGGGCACCATTGTGCATGTCATGGTGAATAAGAAAAAGATAGTCATGGGGCCGGCCCCGTGGTGTAGCAGTTAAGTGCACGTGCTCTGCTGCTGGGGATCTGGGTTCAGATGCCAGGTGTGCACCGACACTGCTCGTCAGGCCATGCTGTTGGCGGCGTCCCACATAAAGTGGAGGAAGATGGGCATGGATGTTAGCTCAGGACCAGTCTTTGTCAGCAAAAAGAGGAGGATTGGCATTGATGTTAGCTCAGGGCTGATCTTCCTCACACACACACAAAAAAAAGATAGTCACTAGTACTGTTAACAACATAAGGTGTTTCCCATACAAATTAAACCTTATACAGATATCAGCTAGAGAAGAGGGGAATCAGAATACTCCCAATCATGAAAGTCCAAATCAGCCTCCTGCTGAACACAAGGCTTACAGAAAAATCCAACTCTCAAGTATCTTTGATGTAGAACTTATTAAGACATTGGTGCGGGCCGGCCCCGTGGCTTAGTGGTTAAGTGAGCGCGCTCCGCTGCTGGCGACCCGGGTTCGGATCCCGGGCTCACACCGACGCGCTGCTTCTCCGGCCATGCTGAGGCCGCGTCCCACATGCAGCAACTAGAAGGATGTGCAGCTATGACACACAACTATCTGCTGGGGCTTTGGGGGGAAAATAAATAAATAAAATCTTTAAAAAAAAAAAAAAGACATTGGTGAAAACATAGATCTCTCAGAAAATGGAAATCAAACAGTTGGTGGTGGTTTTGAAAATACTCTTGACTGGAAAGGCAAAGAATCAGCAAAATGGGTGGAACATGATTTCCTCTAAGCTCCTATGTACCTGGCTCTCTCCCTGTATGGTGGTTCCAAAATCTGACCAACGCCTTCTTCACTTCTGGTTTCAAAATCTCATTCAAGTGAGCCTACTGGTGTATTCCAATATGGAACCATAAAGGGGATAGATAATGGAAAATCTACTTCCTAACATTACTCACAGGGAGGATATCTCCAACTCCATATTTTTTGTCCTGTCTCAGGGCTCTCTTCTTAATTCAAGGTTTATTCACCAAATACCAGTCAGAAGGAAGGACAGTTAGCAAAGGCCCAAGCATGAAAACAATAATACACAGGAAACTAAACTCTTTGATAAACTTGCCATACATAAAAAATTATTTCAACTGTTCAACGCTATATATACTATATTCACCACTCCAAAAAAAGAGCTTTCTCAGTAAGAAAAGTAGCAGGTATACAATGTACTAGGAATATCCAGGAATTGTCACATGGCCAGTACCAAACTGTCATTTTCCAATGTCCCCTTAACACAGAACAAATAAAACATTATAAAAATATTAAACCTAACTGCATATTAGAAATACACTTCAATCTACTCATGAATCCAACAGGCTCCAAAATGGAAAGAGAAAAGATCATTAACTGATTTAAGGAAAAATCACTACCTATTAATCTTATCTACCATTGTTGAAAGGTGACTTGAAGAATTACATCTCAATATTCATTTCTGAACGTAATTAGTAGAAATCCACAGTCCAATGATGTACTTTAAGAGAAAAGCTTAGTAAACCAACATATTGACAACTTTCATAACAACTCTTTCATATTGAATGTTTTCTTAGTGGCAGTGGAGCAGAAGACGTGTGGCTTAGCCAAAGCAGCGTCTGCATGTGGGCCCTAACCTGTCCCTCCCTGGGTCACTTACATTTAAACAGAATGTCTTGGGCCGGCCCCGTGGCTTAGTGGTTAAGTGCGCGCGCTCCGATGCTGGTGGCCCGGGTTCGGATCCCAGGTGCGCACCGAGGCACCACTTCTCCGTCCATCCTGAGGCCGAGTCCCACATACAGCAACTAGAAGGATGTGCAGCTATGACACACAACTATCTACTGGGGCTTTGGGGGGAAAAATAAATAAATAAAATTAAAAAAATAATAATAATAAAAAAAAATAAACAGAATGTCTTCCAGGCCCGGGACTGACACTGTTGTTTCCCCCCCTTTATGAACGCGTGGTGACAGGTGTGCACAGGGAATTCCTGAGTCAGTTTCAAGGAGGAGCGAGTACAGACAAGAGGGTGGCCCAGGCCAGGCCACACTGGAACAAGAGGGTCTCATGTCCTCTAGGGGTCAAGGGCTTGGTGTAAGGCTGCAAGGCCACTCAGGAAACCCTGACCCATGTTTAGAAACACACACACTTAAATGTGACCTCACCATCTGTAATAAGAGTCTGGTTCCATTTTCATTTTTAATCCTTGCCAGCATTCAGCCTTCCACCCATCCCCGCCCCACCCCTACTCATTTGGTCTTTAGATGAAGAATCCTGGGGCACTTGGTTGTGGTGGGAAACAGAGACCCCACCACCCTAACAGGGCACAGGGACTCTTCTCAGACCAACCACAAGCTACAAGAGGTGTTCACTAAATTCTCAAGTTTACATTGTACACCGGAGGGAAATGTATTTTAGATCAATTTTTGCCTTTATTCCTAGAGAAGTTTGAAATGTAAATAGTTATAATATCCTTAAGGCAATTGATTCCTAATTTCACTGACATAAGAAAACTAATAAATCCTATGTAAATGTGGGATGCATCTGAAAAATTTTTCCCCAGCTTTACTGAGGTATAATTGACTAATAATATTGCCAATATTTAAAGATTACAACCTGATGGTTTGATATATGTGTACTGTAGACAGTAGATTAAGTATTCTCATCACACACACACAAAGTAACTATGTGAGGTGATGGATGTGTTAATTAACCTGGAAATTCTAATAAGCCTAAGAGAGTGGATTGGAAAACTCTTTTACATTGCGAAGCTCTGAATGCATTTATTTACATATATGAACAGCTTTATTGAGACATAATCTGTATACAGTCATGCCCCGCATGACGAAATTTGGGTCAATGACTGACCACATATACCACGGTGGTCCCAACTGGCTATCCAGTTGGCTCAGCACAAATTTATGAAAAGAATACTTGTTCCTCACTTTTGGTAGCTTTGTCAAAGATTACTTGACCATAAATGTGGGGGTTTATTCCTCTAAGCTCAGTCTTCCACACATCTCTATGTCTATCCCTGTGTCAGTACCACACTATCTTGATTACCTTTGCATAGTATAAAGTTTTGAAATCCAAAAAAGTTAGTCCTACAACACTGTTTTCTTTTTCCAGATTGGTTTGGCTATTCTGGTTCCCTTGCAATTACATGTAATTTATGAAACAGCTTGCCAATTTCCATAAAGGGCACAGCTGGGATTATGATAGGTATTGCACTGAATCTCTAGATCATTTTGTGGAGTGGTGCCATTTCAACAATGTGAAGTCCTGAAAACCATGAAATGGGGATATTTTCCCATTTATTTATACATCTCTTTATTTCTTTTGACCATGTTTTGTAGTTTTCGGAGTATTCACTTTGTACTTAGGGTTTAGTTTGTTGTTCTTTTTCTGGTTCCCTTGTTAACTTGATATCTTTCTTTTTTAATATAGGTGTTTATTGCTATAAACTTCTTATTATGGCTTATGCTGCATACAAGTGTCCCTGTATTTTTCTCCCCTGGTGTGTCTGGGCATCCCTAGAAAGTTAATCTTAGGTAGTCTGTGTCTTGCAATTCTTTTTTTTTAACCCACTGTTTTTATACTGGAGCCCTGTCGATATGTGGGAAGATGTTAGCGTGGGGAAATCTTCTCATACATCATGACTAAACCTGTAATGTTTTGATGGGACAGAATCCCTGGACTATTAACTTCAGAACAGGTTCTTAGCATTTATTCCTCCCCTGTTGTCAGAGAGAAATTCTGAAGAGTCTGGGAGTTGTCTGACTGCTCTTTCCCCAATCAGATAAGATGTTGGCAAATTAATTTTGTTAGAAAGATGGGTTATGTTACACAGCACAGAATGCTTTGTATGTATATCAAAAAGTTTTCCCCCCATTTCCTGCATGAAGTATGAGACAACTTTTTCCAGCCTCCACGACAAGAATCTCCTTGGGTTCCTTGTGTAAAAATACATAAATTTGGGGGTTTCACTAAGACTGGACTCCCTAAAGCTTTTAACTCTCAAACTAGTCCAATCTGTGTCTCCAGCAAATTCATCACTAACAGTTGATGTGTTCCTAGAGGTTGCTGCCTCCAGTTGTTTCTCCCCCAGGTGAGCGGTAATTATACTTTACAGTCTCTTATTGGGGGGGTCATTGGTTTGCCATGTAATCTCGAATCTCTCTTGGATCTAAGAAGAAGTGTTGCTTTTCAGGTGGTTCAGGTTTTTTCTTGTCGTGAAGATGAGATGATCACTCAGAGCTCTTTACAGATTGGAACAGAAACCATCCATTCACTTCTGTTGCTGTATTTTCCCTTGTGAGATTGTACCATATTCCCTTAGTAATTCCCCTGCTAGAGCCATGTGGGTGGTTTCAAAGTTTTTCTTTGTAACTAATGCATCTAAAAACATTATCGTACTGGAATCTCTGTATTCAGATTTATTTTTTTATCTTATAAAAATTCCCTAACCTGAATATCTGTCAACCAAAAGACACTTTCCATTGCTTACCTTCTGTTTTATCATTGCCTTTTGGGGGACAGGATTAATACCCTACCTAAAATGGGACTGGATGCCAAGACTATGTCACCACATGCATCAAGTTAATAGAAATATGTTTATTACTCAAAGGTACTTTCTAAGGAGAATAGGGCAAGTGTAAGCGATTTGGGGTGGCTTGTGCAAGGCAGAATGACTTGAACTTTTAAGATGTGTAGGGGTAGAGGCTGCAGGTTTTCAAGGTTTGATCCTCCTACCCATTGGGATAAAAACGAAAGGAGCATGGGTCAACCTTCCTGACTTATTTACCCATTGTGGGCAGACAGGATGAGAAGGTATCTAAAGCTGATGAAGACTCAAATATTAAAAATGAGGTCAATGTCTTTATTAAAGTTCACTCCTGAGGCTTATTGATGGAATTATGACAAATCTTATTAAATGAATTTTAATTTGAATATTAATTGAAAAGCCATGTGAATAGCACAAGAAATTATAATTAGGATCAAAGAGCGTCCAAAAATCTTTGAATCCAATCATCCGAGGGTTTTGGAGAGATCCAGGAAAGTGTCAGCATGGTTCCAGAACTCTGTTCAAATATTCTAGTAATGTTATTATTTACTTTAATTTGTTGTCTCATTTGTTGCAGTATTGGTGGCACCTTTCCAGTGTAGCCTACCCACATGCAGAAAGCAGCCCTTTCAGGGGAATAGAACTCTCCCTGGCTGGTTACTAAATAGTCCAAACCCAGGTAGTCACCAGCTACCATGGCTGCCAGGGAGTTTTTCTTCATGGAAAACATCTCATATATTAGCTGTCTGCTACAGATATTTTGAATGTTTTGGACATTTCTTGACTGGTATTAAGGATGTTTGTTGAATGACGTTGTGTGTGCCCAGGTCAGGACCAGTGACTCCCACAACAATGAGCATGTGAATGTAAATGGTAGGAGAACAGCATATTTGTGTTGGATGGACTCAAGGGTGTTTGACTGAAGGTGCCCAAAATGAAATATTGACATGCAGGGCATGCAGACTACAGATGATGCTAGGGAGAAGGCCCAAGCATGGAATATAAGAGTGGTGGCCAGGGTGCACTATTACAATAAACCAAAGACCTGTAGGAGTGACCATTCTGACAGAAAAGTCTAGTATAGAAAGGCTCTACTTATAAAGTGCCAGTAAGCCTGATGACCAGAACAAAGTAATAAGCCCCAAAGACCGGGGATTGAATGTGACTCAAAGGGCAGAACATCTATTTAGGAGAACGCAAGTTTTGTCTAAGTAAGCCATTAGGCCAGCCTAAGAGCATTGCAGCCTGGGTCATAAGAGAGGTACAAGATCCACTGAATACCTTTTTCAAGAGCCCAATATTTATATTTTGAGACATTAGTTGATAAGTCAATAATTTCTAGAGTGTCTTGGTGAGCCCTTGATTCTGGCTTCAGGAGGATCATGTATGATAGGATGAGTAATTTTTCTGTATTACGTTCTATCATGGTCTGAGCACAGCAAATAGCCCAGCAGAGGGGGTGAGGAGCCCTAAAAGTCTATTTGCATCAGCTGCAGGGACCCCTTCCTCCATCTGGACTTAATGTGCAAGGATTATATTATCTGTGACATGTTTTTTTTTCACATTAGATGTGTTGGTTAGTCACTAAGTTACCCATGGTAGGGGAGGGAAGTCCCTTGAATTTTGCCTAGGCCTTTAGGTTAGAGGCCTCTTA
This sequence comes from Ceratotherium simum simum, assembly GCF_057802395.1. Classification (NCBI taxonomy): domain Eukaryota; kingdom Metazoa; phylum Chordata; class Mammalia; order Perissodactyla; family Rhinocerotidae; genus Ceratotherium; species Ceratotherium simum. Next base: position 4,042,117 of record NC_141938.1, on the reverse strand, counting down.
ATGGTTTCATATCACAGGGGCCCATTGGCCAGGATTAACACCAACAGGTCTGAGGTGTCAGTATGTGTCTCAGAAATTCAAATGAATTTGTCACCCTGAGCAATGAAATCAGCCTCGGCAGACTGAGGTTTAATATGTGCAGACTAAGCAGTGACTTGGACTGGTACTTGGGTACTGTGACGCATGGTATCCCAGAGCTCCTTATGCCAAAGGGGGCGACCTTGGATAAGTTGTTGCTACTGGTGGATGAGACAGCTACATCATTGGCAAAGGTTCAAGGATCTATAAAAATGTGAAGAGTTTGATGCTTGGCCTGGGAATTCTCTATTGCTAGCACGATTACCTGGAGTTTGATTAATTGATCTGATCCAATCTGTGATCAGGGATGGCCTGTTTGATCCAGGGAAAGAACACAGCAACTCTGCAGTGGACCCCATCAGGTGTGGTGGTGCACACTGTTCATAAAGTCTATGAACTCCCTGGTCATTCATGTGCCCCCAAGTCACTGCCAAAGTGGCCAATGTGTCTAAAAAGGAGGTGACCTCCTCCCGAATGTATTACATCAATCACAGAAGAGGGGAACACACTTCCTCCTGTAGGTGTGATATGCCAGAGATGCCATTTTTGGCTCTATCCTGTAAGAACCTGTATCTCTTCAACGAAGAGGCCTTTGATTAGCAAACCTGAGGGGTCCTGCATTTATGACCCAAAGCAAAATACAAAGCTGGCTGTGGAGGACCATCAACTCAGGCCCTGGGAGGGCCTCCATTTACAAAGATTCCGTCAGTTGCCATCAGTAGCTTCTCTAATTGCGTGTAGCACTGGATGAGAATAGTTTTAGTACAAGAATGCCTGGTGCAATTTCCACCACAGGAGGTTTGGAGACTTAGATACATAATAGGAGGCTGCTAAAACCACCATGGAAAGAGGCTTGTGGAGGGAGATGCTAATGGATTGACTTATTTTTTCTAGAGCTATTTATTTCCCTACTCAATCACTTTAAGCATTGTTGAGTTAAGGAAGCAGATCTAATAAATATGCGATGTTTCTGGTCACTGTGGCTGACAGAATATGCCCAAGACATGGGTTCTACCACTGCTTCCGTGACCCTTTCACCTCACAGACCCCTGGCACTGTCTGGTGGAAATTTTCCAAAGTGGGATCTACATGGATTTCTAAAGATGTTTCCAAGTAAGCAGACATGAGTAGGCTTGAGCTGGGAAACCAAGAGCAGGAAATGCTCTATGGATAAAATAGATAAAGAAACGCTGCTGATGCACATGGATGAGGATGTCCCCAGACAGACCCCACTTAGGAGACACCTTTTTGTTTCAGAACCACAATATTTCTACAGATCTGTCCACAGAACCTGATTTAAACTCAAAGAATCTGGGAGCCCTTTCACTTCACTCCTAGTTATGAGTATGAGATGATGGCAGGGACAACTCTAGAGGCTTTTTTTTAAATTAAGACAGATTTGCAAGAAGGGCCTATTGAGGACTGAATTTTTCTTTTCAATACTTCAATTCTTCCTAAGGATTCCAGAGTGCTAGAAAGAAGTGTTGAATGCATAAACATCAAGGATCAGGAGAGTTTAACATTATCCTAACATATGAAAATGACTGTTATTCATTTTCTATAAATTATATAAATATATAATATTTATTTATACTTCTGACATTTCACAAATGTACAGTAATCTTACCATCAAAAATGGGAAATGTGGGGGCCCGCCCTGTGGCGTAGTGGTTAAGTGCATGCGCTCCGCTGCTGGTGGCTCGGGTTTGGATCCCAGACGCGCACTGACGCACTGCTTGTCAGGCCATGCTGTGGTGGTGTCCCACATAAAGTGGAGAAAGATTGGCATGGATGTCAGCCCAGGGCCAGTCTTCCTCAGCAAAAAGAGGACGATTGGCATGGATGTTAGCTCAGGGCTGATCTTCCTCACAAAAAAAAAAAAGAAAAAGGGAAATGTGCCATCATCAAAAAGAACACTTTTTTTTTTTAAATAATTTTATTTTTTATTTTTTTCCCCCAAAGCCCCAGCAGATAGTTGTATGTCATAGCTGCACATCCTTCTAGTTGCTGTATGTGGGACACGGCCTCAGCATGGCCAGAGAAGCGGTGCGTCAGTGCGCGCCCGGGATCCGAACCTGGGCTGCCAGCAGCGGAGTGCGCGCACTTAACCGCTAAGCCACGGGCCGGCCCAAAAAGAACATTCTTGTGGTAGCCATTGGAACAACACTTCTCCAGTACATACGTTAACATTAAAAAAATGAAAGAGTAATAATTTCTGTTGCTCTTTATCAAACCTCGTAGCTGTTACCATTCTTTCTGACTTTTCCATGTTGCCGGACATCTAAGCATATGGAAATGAAAACTGAACAGCAAAGTGGGCCATGAGACTTTGCAGATCATTGAAACTAAAGACTTTCAGCTACTCCTGCTAAAAAAAACTGTGATTTTTTTTCCCATTTCTCCTTTTATACTCAATTAGGATATTACTCAAAATGATACCCTCTCTCAGCACATTTCAGTTGTTCCTTGGATGACTGCCTCCAAACACCCACAGCTCTTTTTGTTGTTTCCACTGGGAGGTCATAATGGACTTGCATAGATATCACTCTACACATAGAATACACTCAGGACGAGCTGGAACAGTGCAGAGGAATCCAACTGTTTCTCTAAATGGGAGGAACTCCACAGTTTAATGGGATATATATTGCATATTCAGTCTATACAGCATGAACATGAAAATGCCAAAGACTAACATTTTATTTTTTTTAATTTTTATTTATTTATTTTTTCCCCCAAAGCCCCAGTAGATAGTTGTATGTCATAGTTGCACAGCCTTCTAGTTGCTGTATGTGGGACGTGGCCTCAGCATGGCCAGAGAAGCGGTGCGTCGGTGCGCGCCCGGGATCTGAACCCGGGCTGCCAGCAGCGGGGCGCACGCACTTAACCGGTAAGCCACGGGGCCGGCCCAAGACTAACGTTTTAAATATTTAAAGGTAAATAAAAATCCTCTCAAATGATATTAAAAACAAAAAGACAACACAAATCTGTGGCTTAAATCAATAGGAAGTCTCAAGTCTCAGATAATAATAATGACATCCTCACTTACTCCTACCTGCATAGGAAAAATATATACACACCTCAGCCTCCCTATTAGCTCAGTGTTATTTTTTTCACTTTTCTTCAAAGTGCTTATCTCCATCTCATAAGACAAGGGTTCCCCATTTGTTAATTATCTCTCTTTTCCCACAAACATAGAAGCACCAGGACTGCAAGAACTTGTCTGTTTCATGCTGCTACATCCAAATCCTACCCTGCCTTATTTCTGTTAAACTGTGTACACTGACTCTAAAGTGCATGGCATGTGAGGGATGTGGAAACATTAGCATCAAGAGCACAGTCTCTGAGAAAGAAAGGCTTGATTGGCACAGTGGCCCTGTCTCTCTTCCTTGCTGGGTTTGTAATGTCTCACAATTTACCTAAACTCAAAGGCCACAGTTGAGTCATAAGGAAGATATTAAAAATATTATGCAGTCTACTGAGAAGTGAATTTATATATTTTAACTGAGATACTTAATGATAAACAGTGTCTAATTCACTGTAGGAAACACATCAGTGTCTTGATAATAAGCAGCAAAGGCAAAGCTGTCCCAGATCAGGAGCTGCCTGCAGTCACTGCAAGGCCAAGTCCCATCCTGATGAAGAGAAAAATGTCACCCACTTCCTTCAACAATGTTACACAGTCACCAAGACAAAACTGAGGGTATTTCATAACGATACCAGTAAAAATGGTAAAAGATAAAATCCCAAATCATAAAAATGAGTAATATTCCCTACTTCTTACTAAAATGGCTGACTGGAACTACTTACAAATTAACTTTAGCTCCACTACATTGTTTTTGCCTTCTAGAAAACAATGATCAGGTTTACCAAAGATAAAATGTTTACCAAAGATAGAATTAGGTTTAACTCCTCACAGCCTTCTATACAGAAAATGACCTGCTTCCTTGAATAGCAATCGAATCCACAATCACATACCAAAATCTTGTAAGAAGTCCTTCTGAACACCCTGTTACTGTTGTACCTCAGAGTCCTTTATGGTCTGTGGTCATTCTTACTAGAATTCATTACACCCCTCTCTTGACTACAGGTGCAATCCTGCAGGTCACTGGCAAGTAGGCACTGAAAAAACCATGATTTTTAAGTTTGGGGTTAAGAACGAATGACATGGGCCGGCACCATGGCTTAGCGGTTAAGTGCACGCACTCCGCTGCTGGCAGCCCAGGTTTGGATCCCGGGCACGCACCGACGCACCGCATCTCCGGTCATGCTGAGGCGGCGTCCCACATACAGCAACTAGAAGGACATGCAACTATGACATACAACTATCTACTGGGGCTTTGGGGGAAAAAAAAAATAAATAAATAAAATTAAAAAAAAAAAATAACGAATGACAAATTACTTTCATGACAAAGATTCTATCTTTAAAGGTATAAAAAATACAGTTTGCCTAAGGAAAAAATACCTGAATTTGTACATACATGATAAAATTGACTCACCATATAAAATGATTAAATGAAGGAAATTGCAAATTATATCTGAAAATCCCTAATTAAAATAGATTTTAATATATTCTCTGAGGAAACGAAAACTATAATAATACTTAGCATACAATGGCTTAGGAAAGAGTGGAGAGAATATATTAATGAAACAAGTGCAGGAGCACTCATTTCACCAAGAAATGCATAGTCTTAATGACATACAAACAAACACTGAAAACATATTGAGGGTATAAGTTCAGCTACAAGTAACAGGAAACAAACACAGTATTCCTTACATGAAAACGTGATCCTTCTCATGTGGAAGAACTAGGTCAAGGCAGCCACTGCACAATACAGCAGAGAAACAAACTCCCACATCATTCTATTTATGCCCCACTGTAGATGTCATGGTGAATCAGGCAAACATGCTCACTAGCACTATTAACAGCATAAGGTGTTTCCTATACACATTAGAGCTTATTCATATATCATCTAGAGAAGAGGGGAACTAGAGAATACTCCCAACCACAAAAGTCTGAATTAGGTTCTTCGTGGACACAAAAGACCATAGAAAATTCCTAAGTCTAATGGATCTCTGATGTGAAACTTGTGAAAGTATCAGTGGAAAATATATCTCTATGAAAATGGAAATCAAAGAGCTGGTGGTGGTTTTCAAGATACTCTTGACTAGAAGGGCAATGAATCCAGAAAATGGGCTGGAAGATGGTGTCCTCAAAGCTCCTCTGTAAAGTTGTCTCTCTCCCTGTATGGTGGCTCCAAAATCTGCCTTGTTTGCTTCTGCCTTCCAAATCTCATGCAAGTGAGGCTAATGGTGAATTCCAACATGGAACCAAAAAGTGGGATGGATTTTTAAAGATCTAGTTCTTAATATTACCCTCATTGACATAATGCAATACAGGGGTGGTATGTCCAGCTCTAGGTTTTGTTGCACTATCACAGGACTCTACATAATTCAAAGGCTCTTCACCAAATACCAGTCAGAAAAAGAGCAAAGGCCCTAATATGAAAATAATAATTCCCAGGAAAGTATACTCTTTGATCAACTTGCGACACGTGATAATTTATTCCAACTATTTAATATTATGGACAATAAAAACAGGCTCCTACACCCACCACCCACAAAAACGAGGTTTCTCTAAGAAAGGAACAATATATACAATGGGTTAGGCCTATCCAGGAACTGCAATACAAGGACAGTAAGAAAATCCCAACAAATTTTATAAACTGTCATTTTTTCAATGGCCCCTTAATACAGAACAATGAATACATTATACAAAAATTAAAGATAAAATATCATTAATTGATTTAAGGAAAAACTACTACTTAGTAATCTCATATACTATTGATGAAGGATGACTTGCAGAATTACCTCACTTCAATATTCATTTCTGAAAGTACTTAATAGAAATCCACAATCCAATGTTGTACTTTAAGAAAGATGGCTGGTCAACACAATATATTTACAAATTTCATAGCCACTTTTTCATGTTGAAAGTTTTCTAGAACAGCCTAATTTCCATCAAGTTTTCTCATATGACTTATATTTAAATTTTTTTGGTGGGAATTTCACATATAATGACGTAAGCCATTTGAAGTCTTTCCCACATTGTTTACATTCAAGACATTTTAATCAAGTGATTTCTTTTATGCTTTCAGAAAGAACTGGGATAACATAAGTCTTTCCCACATTCATTACATTTATATGGCTTTTCCTCTAGTGTGAATTCTCACATATCCTCAAAAGTTTGCTTGACAAATAAGGGCTGTCCCACTTTCCTGCCATCCATAGGGTTTCTCTCCAGCAAGAATTCTTTCATGTCTTCAAAGAGAACTGGGAAAACCAAATGCTTTACTACATTTTGTACATTCATACAGTTTCTCTCCAGTGTGATTTCTTTTATGTATTTGGATGAGAACTGGAGGCTTTCCCATATTCTTAACATTCATAGGTTTTCACTCTAGTGTGACTTCTTTCATGTCTTCGAAGTAATGTGGGATACATGAATGCTTTCTCACATTCCTTACATTTATAACGTCTATCTCCAGTGTGAATCATCACGTGTGTTCGAAGGCTTGAGGGATCTATAAAGGCTTTCCCACATTCCTTACATTCATACGGCTTCTCTCCAGTGTGAATTCTTTCATGCACGCGAAGAGAACTGGAAGAAGTGAAGGCTTTAATGCATTTTTTACATTTATAGGGTTTCTCTCCTGTATGAATTCTTTCATGTACTCGAAGAGAACTGGTACAACTGAATGCTTTACTGCATTCTTTACATTCATAGGGTTTCTCTCCAGTGTGACTCCTTTCATGTACTCGAAATGCACTGGGAGAAATAAACACTTTCTCACACGCCTTACATTTATAAGGTCCATCTCCAGTGTGAAAGATCACGTGTGATCGAAGGCTTGAAGGAGATGTAAAGGCTTTCCCACATTCCATACATTCATAGGGTTTCTCTCCAGTATGAGTTCTTTCATGTACTTGAAGAGAACTGGGATAACAGAATGTTTTACTGCATTTTTTACATTCATAGGGTTTCCCTCTAGTGTGATATCTTTCATGTCTTCGAAGAGAAATGGAGGAAGTGAGTGCTTTATTGCACTTTTTACATTCATAGAATTTCTCTCTAGTGTGATTTCTTTCATGTATTTGGAAAACCTGAGGAGAAATAAAAGCATTACCACATTCCTTACACACAAAGGGTGTCCCTCCTCTGTGAGTTCTTTTGTGTTTTTTTAAGTTAGCTTGCAAACTGAAGGCTTTCCCACATTCTTTACATTCATAGGGTTTCTCTCCAGTGTGACTCCTTTCATGTATTTGAAATGAACTGGGATGAATGAAAACTTTTCCACATTCCTTACATTTATAAGGTCCATCTCCAGTGTGAGTGATCACATGTACTCGAAGGTTTGTGAGAGCAATAAAGTCTTTCCCACATTCCTTACATTTATAGGGTTTCTTTCCAGTGTGAGTTCTTCCATGCATTCGAAGAGTTCTGGGATGACTGAATGCTTTACCACAATTTTTACATTCATAGGGTTTCTCTCCAGTGTGACTCCTTTCATGTATTCGAAATGCACTAGGAGAAATAAATACTTTCTCACATTCCTTACATTTATAAGGTCCATCTCCAGTGTGACAGATCATGTGTGATCGAAGGCTTGAAGGAGATATAAAGGCTTTCTCACATTCCTTACATTCATAGGGTCTCTCCCCAGTATGAATTCTTTCATGTACTCGAAGAGAACTGGAAGAAGTGAATGCTTTACTGCATTTTTTACATTGATAGGGTTTTGCTCCAGTATGAGTTATTTCATGTTTCCGAAGAGCACTGGGAAAAGGGAAGGCTTTCCAACATTGCTTACATTTATATGGCTTCTCTCCATATTTTTGATAGTCATATGCTTTGTGTTCAGTGTGACATCTGACGTGCCTATTAAGGGATGAATGATGCATGAAGACTTTTCCACATGCACTATATTTACATGGTTTTGCTACAGTCATTTTCATATTCAGATTGAGATTTGGAGTAAGGCTGAGGGTTTCTCCACATTGACTACCCTCTTTACTTTCACAGAGTCTCAATACCATTTGACTTCTGTAAAAAATAGAAACACATTATTAATGATTTCTTTATTAATGATTTTATATTTATTATATTTATTATAACTTACAGGAAAAGTTAAGGTTTTCTGTCTCATCTGAATTCTCTGAAATTGAATATACTGAATGCTCTACAAGAAGACTTCACCCTTGCTATTATCCAAACAGTGATATTCATATATAGAGTTTATTAAAACTGTTTCCAAGTGAATTATTTTGCAAAAGCTGAACCTCTACATCACATTTCAGAAAGTATATTTGGTGAAAAATTTATAAAAATAGCTAAACTTGAAGCATGGGTTATCTGTTTTGTTTGCTTCTTTTCAAATTTCATAAGACACCAGGATTCTCACATGAGACACTATTTTCTATTGTGAGTGTGACTCACCTTTGTTTTCTCCCTTGATTTTTGTATTGATCTTCAATATCATGATTTTCCCATGTTTTTCCTGAAATGCAGACCCAGAAAGTTGATTCCAAAGTATTCGAAATTATAGAAAAAATTTAGATTCTAAGACCATGATGAGCTAATATCATTTCTACTTTGTTTACCAACATCTCCCCTTTCCACATTCCACATCTTGGAACAATGTTGATGGGCAAGAAACACTTGTTCTCTGATTGGTGAAGTGAAGGAATGCTCTCATTCTTACCTATTGAGGCCAGGTTCCTGAAGGTTTCCCACATCACATCTCTGTAGAGTTTCTTCTGTGAAGGATCCAGTAAAGCCCACTCCTCCAGGGTGAAGTTCACAGTCACATCCTCAATGGCCACTGAGTCCTAAAATATCACAAATATGTGTAGACTAGGATGCATGAGACTGACATCAGTGGGGATCTATACTCCATTTGTAGGAAGGTTACACATGGTTCTGTCATCTACAAACATTTATTCTATGATACAAGTATCAAAAACTCACTCTTCTGTGCATACTCCTCATCAATTTAACAGCATCATGAACACATGGAAGCTATTTACATATTTTTACTGTGATCATATTTCATCATATTTCTCTGTAATGGCAGGGTCAAGAGCGTGCTGGGAAATGACAGACATGCCATACAATGAAACAAATATTATAATTATGACACAAAAAAGACAGAGTACAACATCCATGAACCCTAGGACAACACTCTTTAACACAAGGTTTAAAATACATGTAATAGGAATACCTGAAGGAAAAGACAGACAGACAGTAATAGAGGAAACAAGTGAGGTAATAATCACCAAAATATCCTAAAATTAATGATAGCCAGCAAACTGCACATCCAGGAAGCTCAGAGAACATTAAACTTGGTAAACTAAAAAATGCACACCCAAAAATATCATATTCAAACTACAGAGAAATCAAAGACAGAGCATATATTGAAAAATGCAAAAGAAGAATATATTTCTGAATACATTCTCTGTCAAGCAAAATTATCCACCAAAAATAAAGGAAATATTAGGAATTTCTGAGACAAAAATTGAGGAAATTTTTCATAAGTGCACCTATTTTGAATGAAACATTCAAAAATTTATCAGAAAGAATGTAGATGATACAGATAGATGATTAGAAAAATAAAAAATGAAGATAAAATATCTTTTATATATAACAGATGATACTTGTTTAAAATAAAATTAGCAAAAATGTATTTGGTAATGAGAAGCTTAAGACAAGTGAAATAAATGACAGCAATGTGACATGGCACAGGAAAGGGAAATTGGGAATAGTGTGATATGAGGTACTTGCACACAGTGAAGTGGTATACTGTTACTTGGCAGAAAATGTGGGTTAGTTATAAATGTGTACTGAAAACTCAAGGGCAACCACTAAAAGAGCTTTTTAAAAAATGTGTAATTGATATGCTCTTAAGAGAGGAGAAACAAAAGAATCAGATAAAGTGCCCTATTTCAGCCAGAGAGTGTGGAAAAAAGGTGGAAGACAGAAAGAAGCAACAAGAGCAAGAGAAAAAAAACAGCAGAAAAGGTGCTAAATATTAATCCAACTGTATCAAAAACCACTTTAATCAACAAAAGTCTTAGTAAAATTGAAGGATATAGTAATATCAGATTTTTAAAAAACAAATTGAGTTATATACTGTCTACATGAAACCCACTTTCAATATGAAGACACAGACTGATGTAATGTAAAGGGATGGAGAAAAATGTCCCATGCCAACACAGATCAAAAGAAAGCTGGCATAGGTTTACGAATTATAGAAAAATGCAGATTTCAAACCAAGGAAATTTCAGAGATAGGGGCATTACATACTGATAAAGGTGTCTATTCTCCTAGAAGGCATAGCCATCCTTCATTTGATTGTGCATAACAACAGAGGGGTGATACACCTAAGGCAAGAGCTGATAGAATGCAAGTAGAAATAGATGAATAGTTCAATAGTTGGAGAATTCAACAACCTCTGGGGAAAAAACGACACCTTATCAAATTTGAAAGAACAGAAATCAGACAGAATATGCTCTCACACCACCTAGGCATTCACATAGAGGTGAATATCAACAAGAAAGCCAGAAAACCCCAAGTATGTGGAGATTCAACAACACATTTCAAGGGCTGGCCCCGTGGCTGAGCAGTTAAGTGTGCGTGCTCTGCTACTGGCGGCCCGGGTTCGGATCCCGGGTGCGCGCTGACACACCGCTTCTCCGGCCATGCTGAGGCCGCGTCCCACATACAGCAACTAGAAGGATGTGCAACTATGACATACAACTATCTACTGAGGCTTTGGGGAAAAAAAGGAGGAGGACTGGCAATAGATGTTAGCTCAGAGCCAGTCTTCCTCAGCAAAAAAAAGAGGAGGATTAGCATAGATGTTAGCTCAGGGCTGATCTTCCTCACACACACACAAAAAATACATTTCGAAATAATACTTAAGATCAAAGAAGTCTCAAGAGAAATGAAAAATTATTTTGAACTAAATGAAATTAAAATACAACATACTACTAAAATACAACATCCAACTTCTTGGATGAAGCAAAAGCAGTGCCAAGAGGGAAATTTGTGCCATTGAACAAATACACCAGAAAAACCAAAGATCTATAATCATTAATGTAAGCATCTACCTTAGGAAAGAATAAAAGGAAGAGCAAACTAAACCTAAAGTAAGCACAGTAAAAGAAATAATAAGAATTAGCAAAGAAATCTATGTCATTGTGGGAAATCAATGGAGAAAATGAAAACAAAAAGAGCTAGTTCTAAGACAAGACTAATAAACATGTAGTCAACCTAACAAAGAAAAGAGGGAAGACAGATATTACTAATATAAAAAAGTAAAGGAAGGGGAAATGAAAATAAAAGAGGATTTGATAAAATCCAACATTCATTTATGATAAATTAGTAATAGAGGGGAACTTGCACATCTTGAGATGGAATATCTTTATGAATCCTGTAGCTAAATTCATAACATTTGTTCCATACGGCCTAACTGTCTCTGTGAAACATCTGAAAGAATTCACAGCAGAAATAACTTCTGGAATTAATAAGCGAGTATATAAGGTTGAAAGATACGTGAGTCAATTGCTTTCCTTATAGACCCACACAAATATACTCAAGTGACCTTGGACAAAGAAGGAAAAGGAATGCAAATGAAAAAGAAAATTTTTTAAACAAATAGTGGTGGAAATAATGGATATCCACATGCAAACATACACACGCACACAATGAATGTAGACACGGGCCATATACGTTTCAAAAAATTAAGTCAAAACATATCACAAATCTAAACGTAAAATGCCAAAGGAATAAACTCTTAGAAGATAACAGAGGAGAAAATCTAGAAGACTTCAGGTTTGGAGATGAATTTTTAGATAGAAAACCAAAAACCAAGGTCCACCAAAAAAACCCACAAAAATTTACTTCATTAAAATGAAAAACTCCTCCTCTGAGAAAGTGAGTGTTAAGAGAATTAAAAAGTAACTTACAGAGGAAGAGAAAATCTTTGTAAAACACTTGTCTGATAAATAAGTGGTATCAGAAATATCCAAAGAACTCTTAAAACTCAACAGTCAGAAGACAAACAACCCAATTAGAAAAGAGGCAAAAGATCTGAACAGACAGCTCACTGAAGAAGATATATAGATGGGAAATAAGCAATACAAAAACATACTTCACATCAAATGTCCTTGGGAAATTGCAAATAAAACAACGAGGTATCATTAAACACCTATTAAATGGGTAAAATGCAAAACACTCAGAACACCAAATATTGGTGAAAATGCAAAGCTACAGGTAATCCTCATTCATTGCTGGTGGAAACAGAACTTGGTACACCTACAACGGAAGACAGGAAGTTTCTTTCAAAACAAAATACGCTGTTGCTACTTAGAGTAAGATCTAACAATAAGGTTCCTTGGATTTTTCCAAATAAGTTGAAACTTTATATTCACATAAAACATATACACATGAATGTTTATAAATTCTTTATTCATAATTGGCAAGACTTAAGAGTTTTAAACAAGATGTCCTTCAAGTGTTGAATAGATAAACAATCAGTGGTGTATCCATACAATGAAACACTGTTCAGTGATAAAAAGAAATGAGATATCAAGCCATGAAAATACACGGACGAACCTTAAAAGTATATTGCTAAGGGCAAAAAGCCAATGTGACACGGGTATGTGGTGTATGATTCCAAGTATATGACATTTTGGAAAAGACAAAAGCATGAGCCAGTAGGAAGACCTTTGGTTGTGAAGAACTTGTGGGATGGAGGGAGGGATGTATCAATAGGTGGAGACCAGAGGATTTTTAGGGAAGTGAAACCATACTCTATGACACATAAATGATGGATCCATGTTATTATACATTTACCAAAACTCATACATTATATAGCACAAAGAGTCAATGCTAATGTACACTGTGCACGGTCATGCATCAGTATGGGTTGGAAATTGTAAAAAATGTACCACAGTAATATAAAAAGTGTAAAATAGTGCAAACTGCAGATACAGAGAGAAGGGTTGTGTGGAAACTATGTGAATTTTGATCAATTTTTCTGTAAACCTGAAACTGTTCTAAAAAAGCTTAAGTCTTTCAAAAAACAGATGAAGACAGACTCATTACAATTCACCCCTGATGACTGAAACAAGACATCTTTCATTCACCTGAGTTCCATAAGCCAGTATGGTGCTCTATGAGACTGAGACCCATAAGGCAGATGAAACTTGCATTGAATGCCTTGTTGGATAGCAGGGCACTGTATACTCTGAGAGGTGCCATGGTTACTATCAGTGGTGTCAGAACTCCAACGTGGATTAACCAGTGTCCTGGTGAGTCCTTGTATTGTAGACCTAGTAATGTACAGATAAGTGTTACCTTGATTTCTGTTTTTATTATCTTTGAGTTCTTTTACCACAAAGGGTCATCTCTTAGACAATCATCCAAGTATTTGTGAACATATGCAGATGAGCCCAATTTTTGGCCAGTAGTAAGATGACTGCCTGATGTTTGGTTACCTCTGGTGACACTTGGGTTTGGTTCTTCATAAGGGATGTCCCAATTAAGGGATGAAGAACAGCAACTCTGCACTGAGCTCCATCATGTACAAATGTGTATTGTCATTAAAGGCTATGCACGCTCCAGAGCTATGCGTTCAGTTAATCCAAGGAACTCCCCAGGGAACCAAGAAGTCTGGGAGAGGGGTGACTTCCTTCATCACCACAGCATTGTTCAATGAACTGAAGAAAGGTCATGCCCCTCCTGCAGGTGGCATAAGCTCAGGGCCAAGGTTAGGCTCCTTCATATCACAAGTAAGTGTCAGTAGGTGGGCTGAGCTGGCAGGGTGCTGTTTCCAGCACCAAGGCATAATAGATGCCTTGGTAGAGTGTCACACGCTCAGTGCTTCTCAGAGACTCTCTTTTCAAGAGATCTCAGTATGAGATGATAATAGCAGCTCTAACAGCATATAGTGTGGGGACCAGGGCAGGTTCTTGCATCAGAAGCCTATGAAGAACATAAAGCCCTCCTCCTGAGAGCCTCAAATCACTACCAGCAGGGTTAGAGGACTCCTCCATGACAACTGGTTGCTTTATAACTTTTAAGGAACCCAGGCTTAAGTTGGGTTTGAACTAATCCCTTTGCTGGGCCAAACTCAGACTGTGGGTCTTGTCCACTATAACCCAGAGGGTCAGGATCTTCGTTGCAATAGACACAGGGGCAGCAGCAGCAGTTACTCAGGGGTCCTGGAGAGCCCTCTGGAATCTCCACACTTACTGGCTGCATTTTCCTGTCTTTTCTCTTTCTTTCTGAAATAATTGCTCTTTAAGGAGTACCCATCTAATGGGTTTACCTCATTCACAGAGGATAACCATCTTCATATCCCTAGGCATCCGCTAATGTTAAGGTGACCCCAGCCTCAGTCTCACCTTCATTCTAAACACACAGATAGATTCTGCCCAAGACATAGGACACAAGACCACAATAAGGATGGCCCCATTCTCATACCCCTGCTTCCAAAGGACAAGGAATTATCAAAACTGTCAACCTGGAGTCCTCTGTATATAGAACCCAGGCGTGGTGGGTGAACAGTGCACACAGGGCAGCACAGCTCACAGGAGGAGCTGCCCAGCAAGCAGCAGCTCACAGTGCAGGAGCCTCCAGGCTTTCTCATCAGCCCGTCCAGACAAGAAGGCCTAGGGGAAAGGGAGGGGTGAGGCTTAAGTTCTCAGAAGCCAAACATCAAATATGTGGACTGCGGCTACTCATTATAAGAACAAACATGGGGGGCCGGCCCCGTGGCTTAGTGGTTAAATGCGCGCGCTCCGCTGCTGGCGGCCAGGGTTCAAATCCCGGGCGCGAACCGACGCACCGCTTCTCCGGCCATGCTGAGGCCGCATCCCACATACAGCAACTAGAATGATGTGCAGCTATGACATACAACTATCTACTGGGGCTTTGGGGGAAAAAAAATAAATAAATAAAAAATTAAAAAAAAAAAAAAAAAAAGAACAAACATGGGTGCTGGGCCGGCCCCGTGGCTTAGCGGTTAAGTGCTCGCGCTCCGCTGCTGGCGACCCGGGTTCGGATCCCAGGTGAGCACCGACACATCGCTTCTCTGGCCATGTTGAGGCCGCGTCCCACATACAGCAACTAGAAGGATGTGCAACTATGACATACAACTACGTACTGGGGCTTTGGGGGGGAAAAAAAATACATATATATAAAAAAAAACAAACGGGTAAGAAAAATAGGCATTCACACTGGCTTGTTTTTATATAAACACTAACAGGATGATGAAGCAGTAATGAAAACTGGTCATTTGAGGGGGGCTGGAGTTAAGAACAGAGGAAGGAGGCAGGTTATGCAGGCAGGGAGTCTCCTTAAAGTTTCCTTAGGAAATTTTTAACCTTCTCATGCATTATTTATTTAAAATAAGGAGAGAAATTTATATACATTATTTTTTCTTATGCTTGATCATTATTTTTAACTTCTGCTTTATAAAATTAATTTTAACATTTCTACTAGGAGACTACTCCAAGATATGTAATCCCTTAAACACTAATGGATACAAAACTGCAGACAAAATTTACCAATCCCTTTCTAACAAAAAGGGCAAGGGGCATGATAGTTTGTCCCTCCACTATACTGCACACTGGGGATATTTTCAGGAAGGAGTAACATTATAAGACATTAGGGGTTTGCAATTAAGTCCTGCAATAAACTAGGAATTTGAAAGATTTACATAAGCTTTGATTTGTTTCCTCATATCACTGAAAATAGAAATTCAAGTGCTTTTTCCTCACATCCATTAACATAGGAATTCATTTGCCTTAGGAATAGTATAGCTTCTTAAATGTCAAAGATCTCTAGGGACATGGACACAAGAACTGACCTAAAATTGGAAAGTGCATGTGAGAACTTAGTACACCCATCTCACATCTTGAAGTTCTCTTGTCAAAATGGAACAAAAACTCCTATTTGGTTGAACAATTTTCTTGTCTTACATCATGTCTCTCAGTCAACTTACATCTGAAAACCCCAAGTGCTAATGGAAACTAGAATCAAAGGGCTGCCATCTTCAACTGATAAAGGAATCTAAGAAGAGAAACACAAATATATGAATCAGCTCCGAGAAGCAGCCTGCTTGCCCAGAGTTCAGAAGGAAAACCCACACTCAGAAAGATGACCATATTCCCCAAATTTAGAGTCTAAACACTGCCGGTTGAGATGTAACCTCTAGAGAGGGTCAGGCCCTGGTGGAGGAGGGTGGGGCACCTGAGCAACCACAGGAGTGAACTCTGGGAGCTCCACGCCCTCCCCTCCCCAGGGAATAATGCAAATGCTCCTTCTGATAGAAATCAACTCCCAAATTAATGGACCCTAATCCAGAACACAGAACTCGGACTTTCAAAGTTGAGTTACACTGCGAACAAGTTACACTCTGAGTGCACCTACACTGTGGATGCAAAACTCCAACTTATGTCTAGAAACAGGCCCAAGGAAACCACAGTTATAAAGTCAGAAAGGGAATCGGTGCCTTCCTCCCACCCCCATGTGCACGTGCACCCCTAGCTTTCCAGGGCTCTGCAGCTCCTCTCAGTATAGAGGTTCCTTCCATGGGGGGTGTGAGCAGTAGGACACCTGCAGGGGGAGGCTCCCCAGGAAGAACAACTGGGCCTTCAAGTCCTTCCCTGTGCAGGCCCAAAGGGGCCTTAGCTTAGATTCACTGTCCTCAGGCCTCTGTCTCCACTGGAGATTTTTTGGACCACTATTGATATTTTACACGACACAAACCCAATGTTTGATTAATCCAGCTAAAACACTCAAACCAGTCTTTATGTGGAAATAAGGGAAGACAATTGTATGGCATTTTGCTGGCACAATAAGAAACCCCACAAGAACGTATTGCATCCTGGGGGAAAAAAATGATGTTAATATAGTATTATTTCCAGGACAGGAAACTGTTTTATAAACTATTAATACTACTTGAATACTTCAGACCTGCAAGTATAAGTGGTGGAAATCTATTTAAAGTCACCCAAAATAAAAGAACAGACCTCAGAATACTACTACCCACAACGGGAGGGAAAAAGGGAAAGAAGAATTAGTACATGCAATGTAAAACTGGAATATTTTATTTTTCCTGAAATTCACCTCTTTCTTGCCTCTTTGGAAACATTTTATATTGTGTTTCACGTCGTATCCACACATAAAATCAATCTTTTACAAACAGCCACCCATTGACTGTGAGAAAATGATAAACGGCTAAAATACTGAATCTGTTTCAATCCAACAAGGAGGACAAACAGTTGATAACAATGCTGTGAATCGGAGGCAGGAAGTCGGCAATAGGGAATGTGGCGAGATTTTGGAAATTTAGGCGTTTGTGGCCAGCCCTAGGAAGACCTAGACTGGGGGGACAATGTCGTGGATTTGAAATCCTGCACCCCAAATACATGGAAAATTCAGAAGAAAATGAGTGCCACCTGAGGAGAAAAGACTGGAAACCCCACATGGTAGGAGCCCCGGAGACCGAGTCACGATTGTCCCTGATGACCCTCCCCGCGGTCACCGCACCATCTGGGGACACGCGGGGCTGCGGGCGCAGAGCTGCCCAGAGAGGCTCCGGGGCCGAAGTCGCCGCGCGCAGTGACCACAGGACGCCCGGGGTCCCGGCTGCCGGCCCCGCCCCCACGCTGCGGCCGGAGGGGACTGAGGTCCGAGCGGCGCCCCCGCGGACTCGGGTCCGCAGACTCCGGAGGTGACCGCGGGGAGGCCGGTCCCGCCACGGCCGGTTCCGACCAGCCCCTCCTCCCCTCCTCTCACCCTGGGGTGGCACACTCACCATTCCTACAGTTACTGGGTCCCCCGGCATCCTTCCTATGACTCCCGAGGTCGGTAAGGTCACAAACCGACAGAACAGGCGGCAGAGCCTTTAACGGCGGGGAGACGCGACCCACAGCGTGGCTGGAGCCCGCAGCAACTTCCGGGGCGGCTGGGGAGCTTCGCCCCACCCACCTGCCCCGGCGCCGCCTCTGATTGGACAGTCTGCAAGACTCGTCCTCTTGTGTCTGAGTGACAGCCCCCTGAGTTTAGGTGTCTGAGCAGAATGCCAGCCAGAACTCATCCCCTGCAGGGACTTTTGCGTTGAATAGTAGTGCTGGGAGGTGAGTCCTGGAACTGTGATCCCTCTTTACAAACACACACAATTGAAAGTCGCCTCACCATAGGCAATAATTAGTCTCTCCCTTTTGATCTTTGTTTTGAAAAATAGGTACACAGTCACAGACACTGTGACCAGGGAACTAAGCATAGAAAGGTGTATCCAGGATCTGATCAAAGCTAACATTATCTGTTGAGTGTTTGCAGAGGGAAAGTTTCAGGAAAAGCCCAACCACAGAAGGTTCCCACAAGCAAGCTAGGTGAAGCCAGATCTAGCCGCCTCAAACTGCTCTTAGTGAAGTGAACTGCCCCCATTATAATTTTCTTAATATATTAAATTCTCCTCCTCTGGGAGAGACCAAGCAGCCATTTCTGGATCATAAGATGTATGTAGTAGCATGTGTACATTCTACCAATGAGACTGAAAGGAACATGATCGTTACGAGATAAACCCTGATCTCCTGCCTTTTCCTTAACTGAATATTCATGAACTGTACTGTGACCTAACAATAAAAGGACTCCCCAAATCCTTGTTTGGGGAAACAGTGCTTTGGGAGGGAGCTCCAGTGTTCTCCATCGCTTGTGCAATTAATAAACCTTTCTTCACCTACTTCTGCCTTGGTTGTGTTTTTTGGCTCCACAATCACCAAGAGGTGAACCCGTTGAGTTCAGTTTCGACATCAGGAATGCATTAGGTGGGCCTCATACCAACACTTCAGTCAGATTCAGAATAAAAGCATTGGGAACAAAAACAAGCCATCATTTTAGAAGAAAATTGACTTCTGGGTATTCAGAATAGTTAACTTTAGAAAATGTTTTTCAGGGCGGCCCTGTGGCTTAGCAGTTAAGTGCACGCACTCCGCTACTTGCAGCTCCGGTTCGGATCCCCGGGGCGCACCGTCACACTGCTTGTCCGGCCATGCTGAGGCCGCGTCCCACATACAGCAACTAGCAGGATGTGCAACTATGACATACAACTATCTGCTGGGGCTTTGGGGAGAAAAAGGAGAAAAAAAGGAGGAGGATTGTCAATAGATGTTAGCTCAGGGCTGGTCTTCCTCACAAAAAAAAAAAAAAAGAGAGAAAGAAAATGTTTCTGACGTTAACATTTTTGTATCTCATAAAAAATGTAAGCAGAGACTCTTTCTCACCCGCGGTTAAATCACTCTCCATGGTCATGACCCACCCGTTTCTTGTGGTTACACTATTTAATCCACCTATAATAAGACTTACTAGAAAACTGGGTTTCATCAAAATAATCATTCTACTGATTGGTGAGTCTATGATAGTAGAGAATAATGTTCATTCTGACAATGTTGGAATCACTCTGAGACAGGCATCCTCTCCATTCAGTATGCACAGATACGTATCTGATCATTTACTCTCCCAGTTCCCTGAGGAAATTCTTACCTCTGATATCATCTTTGTCAAACAGCCCCACTCAAGTCCCCCTGAACTTCAGCAATAAATCCACCACACCCAGGGACAGAACTATTCCTGGAGGCCATCTGACAGATGGAAACTAAGGGAGAGAGCCAAAGAACCACAAGCGATCTCAAGGAAAACAGAAAAGCAAGGCCCAGTTTGCAACCAGTGCTCATCATACAAGGGGGAACACTGCTGGGCAGTAGCATCATCGATCAGTCACCCATCCAATGTAGGAAGAAAATGTCTGTGGATATTCAGCTTTGAGCATTGAGAGATGGAGAAGATATTTCCATTTCATTATCTGTTTTTCGTCTTCCCTTTAAGAACTGTGTGCAAAATAGCAGTCTAGAAGCAGGTTTCCTGGAAATCCCTCTGATTTCCTAAGTAAGAATGCCTTTGTTTTTTGTTTTGCCTCCAAATCCTCATCTCCACCTCAAATAAAGGACACACCATCCTAAGAATGTGCACTCACCTGGGAAGATGCACATGTCTGGCTCCACTCTCACACACTGTCAGAAACATGGTGCTGAGGAAACTACATTTCATCACTGCCCTTCCCCACCCTACTTTCATTTGCACCTGTGGGAATTGTACATTTCCAGTAGTGGCCCCATCTGGGCAGAAAATGGGGAAGTGCTTCCTGTACTGATGAATTGATAAATTATTCTACTTCTCACAGGTAATATTAGGGAAAGCCCGGCTCTTTCTTGAGGTCACAGCATGGTGCTCTCAAAGGTCCTTTAATCACGTGGTCAGCATAATAGACATGATACCTTAAGGTTGTTTTTGGTAAGAACATGTGATTCCTGTTAATCTCCATCATGGCAAACATAAGGGCCAAAATATACTTAGAGTTTTGGTGCATCTGCCTGCACTGAGGGAAGCCCTAAGAACTCAAGAATATCCTACAATATGGTCTTATAAGCCAAACAAAGAGCCGCACTTAAGAAGCACTGGGAGTTATTGTATTTATGGAGACAGATATTTTCCCCATGACCTTGAAAAACAGTTCTAATGCAATGAGTTACTCAAGGTTCCAGAAGCTGCTCTGTTGGAGGAGGTCACTGTGAGGACATGACTACTGGTTGACCCTCCAGCTGGACTCGGGCAATCAGAGGATTCTTAGCCACACCACTGTCCTTGGAATATACATTCTGCCCACTGTTCCTGAACTATGAGCCATTTGAAGGATGCAGCCTGGAGCAAATAATACGGTGTTGAGACCATCTGGACTGTAGACATTACTAGACCTTTCCAAAGCTTCTATATGACTTTTAAGATTCTGGTGGGCAGGTGTGGAGATCTACTCGTCTTGCCCTACCTAAGACAAGCCTCATATACAAGTTCTCTTGCTCATTAAAACTGCTGTCTCCCAATCTGGAATTGTCTGCCTCATTCTTCAGTCTCTCCTTGCCCTCCATGTATGGGAGCCAGTTTCACCCAGAGAACTCTTGAGGTTGTGAACCAACATGCTCTTAGCTCTGAATGAAAACAAGAGAACAATCGATCCTTCTTGTGCTGTGAAGCATAGAGTACCTTTAAATGGCACAACATCAAGATATATATTTGCACTTTAAAAGTATTTCTTCTTCATGGTCTGACTGAACTATGACATGGTGTTTGAGGTAGTAGTGGGAGGAAAGATCAATCAAATTGTTCTATCCAGTGGGAAGGCATGAATTACCAAAAACTAATTATGACAGCATTTATTTAGTGAAGAGTTCAAAGTATGGGAAAGTAAGCACCCATAGAAGAAATGAAATAGTCATCACAGAACTTTTTAAAAGGCATTAGTTCTCAGTAGTTTTACAGGCCAATTGCAATCTTACATTTCAAGGAATGATTGAGTCATCTGCAGGGTAAAATGATTCCACTGAGAGAAATTCTGCTTTCTAAGACTTCATAAGGATCACAATGAGAATGACAGTGAGAATAGTAACAGGAATGCTAAGAGTAAGAATAAAGGCACTTTAGGGAGGCTTACTAAGTGTAAGGTACTGCACTCAGCACCACAGGTGGATTGGCTCATTACTTTTCATCTTTACAAACTTCTAACAGGGAAGCACTAATACAATCCCATTTGATAAGAGAGGAAACTGAGACTTAGGGGAGCTAAGTGATTTGTCTGACTTTACATAGGTGCTCCAATTCATCACCATGACGTCTGACTCACACCAAGCTTTGCCACTGAGCACACTTCACCTCTTATTATGAAATGAGGACAAATGGCTCATTGACTAGGACAGACACCTTTGTGCAAATCAAAAACAACTTTATTCTTCCCCACTAACATTAAAATCTCCACTATGACTATATTGCCTTTGCCGTTGGTTGAAATCTGAAGCCAGTGCCATAGTATTTTTAGTCACTTTTTGGTGCTAAAATCCCCTGGTCACTTTCTGGCACGATGACTGCCAGCCCAGCTTTGTACTCATAGAAGATTTTTGGGAGCAGAGCATGACAAGGAACTGGTGAGTTAGAGGCATCCCATTGAAAGGAGGAACCAATTCAAACAACAACCAAAGAGGTTTCTTTTCACTCCAAGTATTTGTCATTGCTTTCATCTCTAACTTCGTGTCAGAAAACACAATGATCAATCTGATGAATAAGATGGAAGAAGCAAATAATGTTATTGGAGATGACAGCATTGTTTATTTCACAAGCGAAAGAGAAAATAACTGGAAAATTACTACAACTGATGAAGGAGTCAGTTTGCTGAACATTGTGCAAATACATACCTTATACATAACAACGTATACTATAAATTAAAATTACACGTCTTACAAAATACATATGAAATTTGGAGGTTTAGGATTAATGGTACATGTGGGATCTATATGCAGAGAAGTCTGAGTGTTCCCTGATGAGGTGACAGAGGCATCACCTCCATGTAAATTTATATTTAATATCAACTTTGGTGCATGGAAGACTCCTGTAGTCAAAGATGCAGATCTCTCTACACACAGGTACATTTTTAAAGACATTTCCATCAGGATCATTGTTTCTGCCTCAAAGTACTCTTATTCTAAAGTACATCTCTGAAAATAACTCCAAAGGGTATTCAGGAAACGATTGCAAACAAAGAATAAAGAAGAACAAGATTTCATCAGATGCACTAATTACAAAATTAATGAGGAGTGATATTTAATGGTCTGTTGCCACCATAAGAACTCACCAGTTGTCTGACGTAGGGGTGATTTTGCCTCTAAGAACAATTTGACAATATCTGGAGGCATTTCTGGCTGTCATGACTATGGGAGGTGGGGAGCACTGCTTCAGACATCTAGGGATCCTCTGATGCACAAAATAGTCCCCTTGACAAAGAATTTTCTCTTGTCAAAAATATCAGTCATGTCAATGATGAGAAACTGGACCAGTCAGAGGAACGCTTGATGGTCTATAAACAGACACAAGCATGTAACAAAATAGATGATGAATTGTGGCAGTCTATAACTCTCCTGTCTCCTCCATCCAAACAAATTCTCTATGGAGTAAAGAGCAAAACAGTGAAAAATATAAAATGAAAATACTGAAAGTAAACATCAGAATGTATTTATGTATATTTAGGCAGTTAGAAGATACAACATCCCAAGAAAAATGTAAATAAAAGTTAAACAGATTTGATAAATGAAAAAAATGTGACTATATCATTGATAATAATAAAATATATAGAAACACCACCTGGGCAATTATTTTCAATGATAGCATAGAAAAAAGATGATATCACTAATATTTTAAATAGCTCTTAGTAATCAAAAACAAATAATGAATGTTCCAATAAACATGTTCAAAGGCCATGCACAAACCTTACAAAATTATAAATTATAAATGCCTAACAAAGTTATGAAAATAGATGAGCTCATTAGACCCAATATGTATAATGAAAATAGACATTTGTGTTTTTTTTAATTTTATTTATTTATTTATTTATTTTTTCCCTCAAAGCCCCAGTAGATAGTTGTATGTCATAGTTGCACATCCCTCCAGTTGCTGCATGTGGGACGCAGCCCCAGCATGGCTGGAGAAGCGGTACGTCGGTGTGCGCCCGGGATCCCAACCCGGGCCACCAGCAGTGGAGCGCGCGCACCCAACCGCCAAGCCACCGGGCTGGCCCTGGATATACATGTTAATGCACAAAATACCTCTGTTGGTTTCCTAACACTTTTAGTGAGACATATTCTGGGCACAAAGGCCATGTGGGTGTTTCTTGATCTGTTCCCCAACAAAGATAGTAACCCAGTTAAGAAGTAACACCTTGTCCATGGAGGAATGGCAGAGGTAAGTTCTATCATCAAAAACATGAGATATATGGGGGCACTTTTTAACCATCTTCCTCTTTAATTTTCTTGTTTGTTTGTTAGAAAACTATGGAGAGTGAGTTTAGAACATCACAAAGTTAAAGAGATTGGGATGTCAATTCTAGCTGTTTTCCAAATGTGGGATCATTACCGGGGCATATGAACAAGTTTTTTGGCCTCTGGCATGCACCTTCTTACACATTCTTACACAACAGAACACATACTCATCTCAACAACACATGGACCTTTCTCTAGGGTAGATCAAATCCTCAGCATAAAAAAAAAAATCTCATTAAATTTAAAATGCCTAGAAATTTAAAATTAAAATACAAAGACCTCTGATCACAATGAAATGAAATCAGAAATGAGTATATTGGGATATTTGGGGAAATTCACAAATACTAAGAAATTAAACAAGACACTTCTAAATAACCAATGGGTCAAAGAAATCAATAGGGAAAATAGAATCCATTTTTATTGAATGAAAATGAGGACCCAATATACCAAAGTTTATGGGCTACATCGAAAACACTATATAGATAAAAAAATACACCCACAAATGCCTAAACTAACAAAGAAGAAAGATCTCAAATCAATAACAACATTTTATCCGACACATTGGAAAGGATGAGAAACCAAACCAAAAGTAAGGAGACAAACAAATAATCAAAATTAGAGCATAAATTAAGAAAATACAAAACCCCGTAAAGAAAATCGATGAAACCAAAAGTGGGTTCTATAAAAAGATCAACAAGATTGACAACAGAGAAGTAATAGACAATTTAGCTAGATTGACCTCAAGAAAAACAAAGCCAACACAAACTGCTAGAATCAGAATGAAAGAGTGGATATTACTACTGAGATTATAGAAAAAAAGGATTATAAAGGAATTCAATGAACAATTGCATGCAAAGAAATTAGATAAGTTAGATGAAATGGACAAATTTCCAAAAATACACAAACTACCAAAGGCGACTATGGAGAAGTGGAAAATCTGCATAGAATTATAAGTGAAGTGGTTGAATTAGTAAACAAAAAACTACCCTTAAAGAAAAGCTGAGGCCCAGAGGTTTTCAAAGCAGAATTCTCCAAAACATCCAACAAGGTTTAATAGTGATTCTTCACAAAGTCTCCCCCCAAACAGAATCAACATAACACTTCAAACTCATTTGTGAAGCCAGTGTTATACCAAAATCAGACAAAAGTAGCACACACACAAAAAAAACTACAGCGCTATTTCCTTTGTGCATATGGATCCAAAAAATCCTCAACTAATACTAGTACCTAATCCAGCAACATCTTAAAAGAATTAAACACCATAACCAGGTGGGATTTATTCCAGGGATGCAGGGTTGGGTTAACCTCTCAAAATCCATTAATGTGATACATCATATTAATAAAGAGCAAAAATGACCTGATCATCTCAATAGACTCAGAGGAAATACTTGACAAAACCCAACATCCTTTCATGATAGAAACACTCAGCAAACCAGGATTTGAAGGAAATTTCCTGAATCTGATAAGGAGCAAGTGCAGGACACCCACAACTAATATTATACTTAACGGTGAAAGGATGAATATTTTCTCCCCCAAATGAGGAACAAAACAAGAATGTCTGCTCTTGCCACTTCTATTTGACAATGTACTGGAGATTTCAGCCAGAACTGTTTTGCAAAAAATGAAATAAAAAAGCATCCAGACTGGGTAAGAAGATGTAAAACTATCTTCACTTGCATATAACTTATCTTGTAAATAGAAAACTCTAAGGAATCCATTAAAAAAATCTGTTAGAACTGATCATAGAGTACAGCAAGTTTGTATGATCCAAGATATGAATATAAAAATAAATTATATTTTATACACTGCAATGAACAATCTGATAATGAATTTAACAAAAGAAATCTATTAATAACATCAAAAAGAGTAAAATAGGAATAAATGTAACAAAATAAGTAAAAAATACTCTAAAACTGCAAAATATCATTTAAAAATTAATAACTATTTACAAGTTTGAAATAACAAATGTCGCGAGGATGTGAAGAAAAGGGAACCCTTGTGTACTGTTGGTGGGAATGTAAATTGGTGCAGCCACTCTGGAAAACAGTATGGAGTTTCATCAAAAAATTAAAATAGACCCACCATATGATTCAGCAATTCCACTTCTGAGGATTTATGCAAAGAAAGCAAAAATGCTAACTCAAAAAGATCTATGTATCCCCATGTTCACTGCACCATTATTTACAATAACCAAGATACAGAAACAACCTAAGTGTCCATCAATAAATAAATGGATAAAGAAATTGTAGTATACTTGTACAATGGGAAATTATTGAGCCATAAAAAATGAATGAAATCTTGCCTTTTGTGACAGCATGGATGGACCTTGATGGTATTATGCTAACTGAAATAAGTGAGACAGAGAAAGAGAAATATTGTATGATCTCTCTTAAATGTGAAATCTAAAAACAACCCCAAAAAACAGGCTGTCCTGGTGGCATAGTGGTTAAGTTTGTGTGCTCCACTTCAGTGGCCCAGGGTTCACAGGTTCAGATGCTGGGCATGGACCTACACACCACTCATCAAGCCACGCTGTGGCAGCATCCCACATACAAAATAGAGGAAGACTGGCACAGATGTTAGCTCAGTGACAATCTTCCTCAAGCAAAAAGAGGAAGATTGGCAACAGATGTTATCTCAAGGCCAATCTTCCTCACCAAAAAAAAAAAAACAAAAAACAAATAAATTAAAACACCAAGCTCATGGATACAGAGAAGACTCTGGTGGTTGCCAGAGGTGGGGATTAAGAATGGGAGAAATGGGTCAAGGAGGTCAAAAGGTAAAATTAAAAAAAAACAAAAGAAAGGGAGTGGAACCAAAAAATGCATATTTATGATAATCATATAGTGACAGAAATATTATTACATACTTTTATATATTGTATTTTATTTATTTATTTATTTATTTATTTGTGTGAGGAAGATCAGCCCTGAACTAACATCCATGCCAATTCTCCTCTTTTTGCTGAGGAAGACTGGCCCTGAGCTAACATCTGTGCCCATCTTCCTCCACTTTATGTGGGAGCCACCACAGCATGGCCTGACAAGCGGTGCATCAGTGCACGCTCGGGATCTGAACCTAGGCCACCAGCAGTGGAGCATGCGCACTTAATCACTACGCCACGGGGCCAGCCCCTATATATTTTAAATTTACAGACTAAGCACCATTGCTGTTGGATGGTCATTAATGAGTGTACATACATGCAGAGGGATGTCAGTTACAAAGCTGCAAGAATTCTGAGGATATATGGAGAAATACCCTCTTCTACCCACATTTTTCCTGAAACTAATTTCTACTAACAACCATTAAACTTTTTTTATTGCCAAAAATTTGATTTGCTTTTGTGAAAATTAAAAGGAATGGGGTGAGGTTGGGAGGGGATTTTGATAGTTAGATGTCGCCAATCTTTAATAAAGATGAGCAAAGGTCTTGGAGTGATGCCATCATTTTCCTTGCTTTTTATTACTCCCTAATCAATAGAGGCAAGAAAAAGAAAGAGTGAAGTCTAAAAACAAATAAGCAAGCAAACAAACAAATAAATAAAAGGGGAAATAGTCTATGTTCATGGATCCTGAGATTTAACACTGTTGAGATGTCAATACTTCCCAGAATAATGTAGATTTTCAACAAAATCACATCAGAATATCAGCTGACTTCTTTATACCATGGATATTATCTTTATATCATGGATATTAATAAAAGAAACCTTAACTAAATTGGAGTCGGGAAGGCCTGTAGGGGGAGCTCTCATGCCCCATCACATCTTTTATTACACCAAACAGGAAGAGATAATGGCTTGCATCTTCAAGAGGAAGTAAGATGACTTTACTGGTGAAGTCTTTTACTGAAAGAAGATTTCTCATCTCACTTCACAACAGCCCAGCCAAAGAGAAATGCTAAAGCTCAGCCAATGAGGAGATGTTGCTGCCCTGAGCTGTTACTTCCCCCAGTGGATATTCACTTAGAATAGCCTGTCCCTACTTCCACTTACTCTCTATAAAATCAGCTCCTTTTCTTTGATTGCTGGATTTGCCTATGGTTTGCCATAGCATGTACATCCCAAATTGCAATTCTTAGGGCTATTCTTTTTTGTTTTTAAGGTTAGATTTTTTTTTTTGAAGATTCACCCTGAACTAACATCTGTTGCCAATCTTTCCCTTTTTTCTTCTTCTTTTCCCCAAAGCCTCAGTGCATGGTTGTATATGATAGTTGTAAGTTCTTCTAGTTCTTCTATGTGAGCCACAGCCACAGCATGGCTACTGACAGACAAGTGGTGTGGTTCCATACCCAGGAACTGAACCTTAGCCACTAAAGTGGAGCACACCAAACTTGAACCACTAGGCCATCAGGACTGGCTCTTGGCTATTCTTGAATAAACTCATTTTGAGATAAAAATTACAGGTGACTTGGCTTTTTAAGTTGACAATGAAAATTGGCAGGTTGTTTCATAAATTATAGGGAACTGCAGGGGAACCAGAACAACCAAACCAATCTTCAAAAGTAAAACAAAGTAGTAGAATTAACATTTCCTGATTTCTAACCTGACTACTCAACATAGTAATCAAGGTATGGGGTAATGACACAAGAACAGACACAAAGATCAATGGATTTGATTGAGATTCCGGATATAAACCCATTCATCTATGGTCAAATGACTTTCAAAAAAGGTGCCAAGAATGAAGAAAGAATATTCCTTACAAAAATAAGTGCTGGGACAACTGGATAGCAACATGTAGAAGAAGGAAGTTGGACCCTTACATTACACCACACACAATAATTTACCAAAATGGATTGAAGACCTAAATTTGAGGTAAAACTATAATACTCTTAGGAAAAACATAGGAGAAAGTATGACCTTGGATTTGGCAAAGAATTATTAAATATGACACCAAAAGCAAAACCAGTAAAAAAAAAAAAACAGATAATTTGAACTACATTGAAATTAATCACTTTTGTGCTTCAATGGACATCATCAAGAAAGTGAAAACACCCGTTGGAAACTGTACACTTCTGGTGGAAATGTAAAACCATGTCTCCATTGTGGAAAACGGTATAGCGCTTTTTCAAAAATTACAGAGTGTCACCATATGATCCAGCAATTCCATTTCTGAGTATATACCCAAAAGAATAAAAAACATAGACTCAAACAGATATTTGTATACCTGTGTTCATAAGAGCTTTATTCACAGTAGTCAAAAGATGGAAACAACCTGGGTCAATCAACAGATGAATGGATCAATAAAATGTGGTATACACATAGAACAGAATATTATTATTCTTTCTCCTATGTTATCTTTTAGGAGTGTTGCAGTTTTACACTTTATGTTAAGATCACTGATCCATTTTGAGTTAATTTTTATGAAAAGTATAAAGTCTGTGTCTAGAGTCTTTTTTTTTTTGGCATGTGCATGTCCAGTTTCTCTGGCACTATTTGTTGAAAAGACTATGTTTCCCCATCGAATTGCCTTGGCTCCTTTGTCAAAGATGAGTTCACTGTATTTGTGTGGATCTATAGGAAACAATTCACTTTTGTATATTAACCTTTTACCTTTCTTCCTTCCTCTATTCTCTTATTAGTTCAAGGGGTTTTCTTTGTTATTGGGAATTCTTTGAGATTTTGTCCATAGACAACCTTGTCATATGCCACAAAGACATTTTTATCTTTTGCTTCCCAGTCTTTATATCTCTTATTTTTGTGGGTCTCATTGCATTAGCTAAGAATTCCAGTACAGGGTTGATTAGGAGTGGTGAGAAGGCACACTGTTGCCCTCCTTCTCATGTTACCAGAAAGCATCTAGTTTTTTCAGCGTAGTCCACTATTATTAAACAACAGCACAGCTGAGGTAGAGGTAGGTGTGGGCTGAGGGGAAGCCTTCTCTAGTCCAGTGATGGGTCTCAATCTTTTAGTGAGCCTGTGTCCCTGGACTTGACCTCTTGTGATATGATAAGAAAGATATTTGATCTTTGTCCTCAGTTCCTAGCAAAAACCTCTTGAAGCCCTTGGAATTACTTGACTGATAAGGGTGATAGAGTGTCTTTTGTTTTAATGAGGCAACTCTTGTCCAGCTCCTATATGGCTTCAGGAGGGGGGTTGGACACCAGAAACACCAAGCCTTGATTAGAGGCTTGGAACTTTCAGGCCCAGCTCCCAGCCTCTATGGAGAGGAGAGGGGCTGGAGACTGAGTTAATCACCAATGGCCAATGATTTGAATGCCCATGTAATGAAACCACCATCAAAACCCTTAAAGACAGAACTCAGAAAGTTTCTGGGTTGGTGAACACATCCAGGTGCTGGGAGAGTGGAGTGTCCAGAGAGCATGTGGAATCTCTGCAGCCTCCTCAAACTCCACTCCCCTCACCCATACCACCGCCCTCCCTTGCCCTGTGCATGTCTGCCTTTTGTCTGTTCCTGAGTTGTATCCTTTATATAATCCAATAATAGTAAGTAAAGTGTTTTGCTAAGTTCTCAGAATCGTTTTAGTAGATTACCAAGCCTGATGGGGTGTCAAGGGAATCTGTGAATTTGTAGATGGCTGAGTAGAATGTCAGTAGCCCAGACACCCCATTTGTGGATGGCATCTGAAGTAGGGTCAGTGTGTGGGACGGCGCTCTTAGCCTGTGGGGTCTGATGCAAACTCTGGGTAGTCAGTGTTAGACGTCCAATAGTTCAATTCTATGTGCCGACACAGAGTTGGAGAAGGGGCTTTAGAACAGACACCACATAGTTGGTGTCTGGAGAGGGAAAGATACCCTATCATCCTCACAAGTGCCCCACCTTTGAGAGCGGAAAAGGCTAGAAGAGACTCAAATTGGCTCTTTCCCTCCCCCCAGGTCAGATAGTTTCTAGGAAAATCCCAGTCAGTCATGCTCTTGTAAAATAGATTATTTTGAGGACATGCCTTGTTAAGAACAGAATATTCTGGGCATATTTTAAAATAGCTACTTTTTTTGTCTCTCTAATTTTGGGGACAGCAGTTTACTCTGTGACCTCATTTCTCTGATGGAAGAGTTGATTTTAAGTTTCTTGGCTGTTCTCTTCTGAGGACTGGAAGCTGGTTTCTAAGCTCCTTACACGCCAGACCAGAGACCAGAAGTCTCTGACTCCTTTGTCTGACGTTTGTCTGCTGACAACTTTAGACTTTCATGCCCCTTCATTCCCTCATGCCCACATCTGTACATGGTGATGAGAAAGCCTGGGTGCTCCATCCTTTTGTTCTGGCAAATGATTCAATCCACAGAAGGCCCTGCCCCTGTGCCTGAACTCTCAGCCTAGCCCACCCCCTCACCTCAGTAAAAAACCCAGGCCAGACTCCTTTCCTTGCTCTCCCAAGACATTTCCCACCTCCTTGAGAGGCCTGCCCTGCCCTCCCCTGACAGTGTCATGATGGAAATAATAAGCCCTCTCTCACCCTCTAGGCATGTGTGTGTTGTCAACAGTGTAGACAACTGAACCAGATGTCGGGTAAGGGTCCACCTCCCCGTGCAAGGTGACATAACACATAGAATAGGTAACATGCTGCATGTTTTGCAGTATTCCTTACTTTACTGTTCTGTTGATAAATCCTCCAGATCATTTGATATTAGTACACGCCAATGATGTATGAGTCTCCAAGTGCAAATACATAGTAAATTCTACGGACATTGTTGAACATAGCTAGGCTGTAGAGAGTCATCAAGTTCAAATTTACAGGAATCAGCAACAGAATGTATGACATCACTCTCCCTCCATTCGTGCATAATTTATTGACTTGTTCACTATGGTATTTAACACTAGGGATTATGGGATTATGAATTTTGTTCTAATCACTGTGAAATGGGTTCTACCAGATATTTTATTTTCCATTTACCTCAGTGCCAAGGAGATGGACGTTCCCTCACGTACACTTGGCCCTCCGTATCCGCAGGTTTCAAAACCGCGGAATCAACCAACTACAAATCTAAAACCACGGATAGGCAGGGCCAACTGTATGATTTTTCAGCTTCTGTTAAATATGTTTTGCTTTTTTCCCGTTTTTAAATTATGTGTCTGTTCATTTTTACTCTGCAAACTAAGTCTTTCATATTGCATGTATTGCTGATATTTTTCTTTCCCTTTATGTTTATCTTTTAAGTATCTTAATTTTAATATATTTGAATTTGTCAGTCTCTGGTTTTATAGCTTACTCTTTTTCTTATATGGGAATATTCTCCCCATTCTTGTGTCAATAAATCATTTATTTACCTGTGACTTCTAAAGGTGGCACAGTTTTATCTTTCACATTTCAATATATAATGAGTTGGCTACTGTCCATGGAATAGAGGGGAATACAAGGCACTTTCCCACTTAGATGACAGTTTGTCCCTGCCCCAGGTATTAGTGTCACGACATTTGCCACTGCTCTACAACGCCCGCCCTGCCCTTGACCAATTTCCATATTAAATCCCAACCCACAGAAAACATTTTTCCTTTCCCTTCGTCTGTTTTTCTCTTTGCTAATACTGCATCATGTGAATATTATAGCTTAAAACTTTTTGATGTATGTTAAGTAGACCACAACTTTGTTCTTCAGGAGACTTTGTTCATTTTTTGACAATTTTTCCTCTTATGTTTGGAGGAATAGTTTTTGTTGGCTCCTAAAGAGTCTCTCTTAGGGCTTTATGGAATGTTATAAAGATATCATTTGAGAGAGGTGACATCTGGGTGACACTGAATTCTATCTAAGAATACTTGCCATCTTTTCACTTTTTACATTCTGCTTTGTTATTTCCCAACAAAAATTTTGAAATTTTTCTGTGAGGATCATTAAATATCCTTTATTAGTCTTGTTTGGTACTGAATTAAATTTGATCTGAAGCAAGCTTCCAAATGTTGTCTCTTAGTGTAACCAAACAGAGTGGGCTCAAAATTACAGACTCTCAAAAAGAAAACAGGAGTTTCCTATATACCATATTATTTGCATAAACAGTATATGCACTGAGGCACTCTTATCTATAAGGCTGGTGGGTCAGTTCCAAAATCCCATTTCGCAGATACCAGTGAAGGACAAACTTTGTGACAATGCATTTCTAAAGATGAGGCTCTCTGGGCCGGCCCTATGGCTTGGTGGTTAAGTGCGCGCGCTGCGATGCTGGTGGCCCGGGTTCGGATCTCGGGTGCGCATCGAGGCACCACTTCTCCGTTCATCCTGAGGCCGAGTCCCGCATACAGCAACTAGAAGGATGTGCAGCTACAACATACAACTATCCACTGGGGCTTTGGGGGGAAAAAATAAAATAAATAAAATCTTAAAAAAAAAAAAAAGATGAGGCTCTCTAGTCTCTTGATGTTCACTCTCTTCTGCACAAAGGTAGTAGGACTTGTTATGAGCAAGCGCTAGAGATCTGACATAGAGACAGTAATTAGGGGTGACCCAGGCAGCTCATCTTAGTTTCTGGACCCACAAGACAGGTGTTTCTGTTTTGCTGTTGCTCCACTGACAAGGTCAATCTAGCATCAGAATTGCTGGTGGGAGCCTTTCTCAGTTCCCTGCACTTGGGCATCAATGGGTTATTGATCTCTTTCAGAAACCAGCAATTAGGGGAATTATGCCACTGAGGGATTCCTATCCTGGGATGGGCTGTCATGCTGCTGTGCCCCACATGGGAGCTCAGAAATGAAAGAAGTTGGGAGGACAGCCTCTAGAGTGGTTGGTAGAGTATCACTTGCTACTGAAATTAGAGAAAAGGGATTTTGTGTTTTATTGGAGGAAAGCACTATTGAACTCTTTATGCATTTTGTAATCATGTGTAAATTCGCCAAGAAATTATTGTGGATTTTAATGAAAGCCCTTGCAAATTCCAAGCGTTAACCTGTGCCTCAAGGTCACCATGGCCCAGGCTACAGTTTTATGGTTCTTCAAGAGCTCTTCTGTGATCTTAGCATCCCAGTATGCATGCCCATGTGTCCTAAGCATTGGTGGGAAGTAACCCTGAGGCTCATGAGTATAGGGATTTTGTGGAGGTCTAAGTTGTCGTCTTCTTCCTCATGCCTGGGCTCTAACTGAATAACTTACTAGCTCCATGAAATGAGACAGAGAAAAGAAGGTAAAACTGAGTCTGTGATAAATATTATACAAGCTAATTATAACTCCTACTCCGCCACAGGAATATTTCCATTCAGCCAGCTGGCTCTGACATGGCCTGGAGAACTTTGAGACAATGTGGCCAGATGGATCTTGTTACAAGTCAGATTCCACAGGCCTCCTGGGCTGTCATGTATGGTGATGGGGACAGAATAAAGAGCTTCCACTCCTTCACTGGAAGTTTCATTAAAACTTCATGCAGATATGATGCTGTGCTTCCTGGGATGCTGCATTGTATGGTGGTATTAAAGTAGGAGATGAAAGAGTTTTCTCACAAGGAATTGATGTGGTTAAAATAGAAGCATGTTTTTCATTTGTACAGCATTATCTCTGAGGTGTTCTGTACCCTGACGTTAGAGAGGAATGAAGACTTCAAGGGATCACAATGAAAATGTACAAATAAATGCCTTGTTTTCATGATGCTGTTAAATTTATGAGAAAGTGAATGTGACCAGAGAGTAATCCTTCTGATTACCAAGTCATAGAATAAATATCGGGAGACCACAGAGTGATATGTGAACTTCTTATGAATTGAATCTAAATCCCCGGTGCTTGTCCATCTTACCCGTCCTCCTATATACATATGTGTCATGTTTTAGGACTCAGTGGGCTTTGAGGACGGGACTGTGAAGTTCACCATGGAGGAGTGGGCTCTGCTGGATCCATCCCAGAAGAAACTCTACAGGGATGTCATAATATCCCCAAGTTAATTGAATTTCTATTTTCACTGATACAAGAAAAACAATAAATCATTGTGTAAATTTGGGATCCATTTGGCAACCATTTTCCCTCAGCTTTATTGAACTGACTAATAAAATTTATTTAAAAATTACAACATGATCATTTATTATACATATATCGTATAACTGCAATTTGTTAAGAGAGTAGATCTTAAGCATTCTCACCACCCACACACACACAACTTTGTGAGGTGATGGGTGTGTTGATTAACCTGGAAACTCACATGCTTAAGAGCCTGGATTGCAAAAATCTTTTGCATTGAAAAACTCTTAAGGTATTTTTTAATTTATTTGAATAGCTTTATCAGGATATAATTCACATACAGTACAGTGCACCTCATTAAAATGTACAATTTAATGGTTTTCAGTGTATTTGTAGAAATGTGAAATCATCACCACAGTCAATTTTTTTTCTGAGGAAGACTTGCCCTGAGCTAACATCTCTTGCCAATCTTCCTCTCTTTTTTTTTTCCTCCCCAAAACCACAGTACATAGTTGTATGTTCTAGTTGTAAGTCTTTCTAGTTCTTCTATGTGAGCTGCTGCCACAGCATGGCTACTGACAGATGAGTGGTGTGGTTCCATGCCTGGGAACTGAACCTGGGTCCCCAAAGTGGAGTGTGCCAATCTCTAACCACTAGGCCATCAGGGCTGGCTCACCATAGTCAGTTTCTGAACATTTTTGTCATCTCAAAAGAAACTTTTTTGCCCTGTAGCTATCACTCCTAATCTTCCCATCTTCCTCTTCCAATTCCCAGCTCTAGACAACCAATCCACTTTCTGTCTCTATAGATCTCCCTATTTGGGTTTTTCCTATGAACAAAATAATTAAGTATATGGTCTTTGGGATTGACTTCAGGAACTTAGTATAATGTTTTCAAGGTACATCCATGTTGGACCATGTATCAATACTTCATTATTATGGGCAAATAATATTCCATTGGATGGGTAAAACATGTGTTTATCTACTCATCCATTCATGCACATTTGGATTGCTTCCCCCTTTCGGCTACTAGAAATAATGTTACTATAAAATTAACGTACAAGTTTTATTCCAACAGTGTTTTCATTTTTCTTGGGCATATAGTTAGGAAAGGAATTGATGGATCATATGGTAATTCTAGGTTTAATTTTTGAAGAATTCACAGACTGTTTTCCAGAGTGGCTGCACCATTTTATATTCATACCACTGTCTTGACACGAGTACAGCCATGTTTGGCCGCTCCATTGACCTACAGCCACCAGCACAAAAAGAAATATAAAAGCTGCTTTCTGCGTGGTGGGAACTGGCCCTTCTCCCACGGAGAGAGCTGCAAGTTGTAACATTTCAAGGCTCTTGGAGCGTCGTAGCAGGGGATGGACTGGCCATCTGTGCCGGGCTAAGATGATAACCAAAGAGAACAATGCACGTACACAATTACTGGGCTGGGACGTTAGCCAAGGGGCTCAGTGCACGTACGCCACTGATAACCATTTTGTGCATGGGAACACTAGATGCTTGCTCTGCAAACTCTGTAACTGCTTATATAAACTGCTGGAGACTGAGACTCGGTGGGAGTTCCACCTGTGGAAGGGACGCCTTGCCCAGGACGTGTGATCCTTGCCCAGCCGTGTCGATTGACAGGACTCTCCCGGCAGTGGGGCATGGATGTTGTGAGTAATTGATTTACTGTGAAGTAACTGATTTGATGTGTTCTCTTTTCGGTCAACCTGGTGTTTCTCTTTCCGGTTGATTTGTGTCATTTCCCTTCAGTCGATCTGGTGTTTCCCTTTCCGATCGATCTGATGTTTTTCCCTCTTATTATATGACCTATTCGGATCTGCTGCTATCTCAGCCGATGTGGATGTTTTCCCTTTCCAGTCGAGCTGGTGTTTTTTTCCTCTTATTATTTGACTTATTCGGATCTGTTTGCGGACTAGCGCCTTTACTATCCTCTATATAATAAAATATACCTTCAGTCCATTTGTTTGGAGTGGAAAGTTTCTTTTACGTCTCAGATCGAATCCCCGAACCTCTCATAACAACTGCCCATGTATGAGTGTTGAAATTTCTCCATGTATCCTCGACAAGATTTGATATTATCTCATTTTTTATTCTAGCCATCCTAGTGGTTGTGAAGTGGTATCTCACTGAGGTCTTGATTTGCGTTCCATGATGACTAATGATGTCCAGCATTTTTTCATATGCTCTTGGCCATTTGTCTATCTCTCTTAGAAAAATATGTCTGCATGTCCTTTGCTATTTTTAAATTGAGTTATCTGACTTTTTATTATTAGGTTATAACAGGTGTTTACATATTTTTAATACAAGTATACAAATGCCACCAGGTATGGATACTATCTGGGGAATTCAAACCCTCTAAAATGAGACCAATGGCACAAATGCATAAAGGCCACCAATCCCAACCAGATGGTCACCAATATCCTGAACTCTAGGCACTGGCAATTACATACTCAAATTTTAACCCTAATGGTGGATAGCATTATGGAGTTCAACCAATATATACCTTCTCTGGTAATAGAGGTCCAAACAATCAATTGTTGGGAGTATATAATGAAATTTTCCTTAAACCAAGGCTACACATGTGCCTCCAACTTTTACTATTTATGGATGGAGACCTCCTATGCCTCAGAGCACGGCCCAGTTGTTTGCAAGGAGCAACACTGAGGACTCCTCAAATTTACTGAGAATTTTTGATACCAGTAGATGCTCCTCATGGTGCAAGCAGAACTTAATCAAGGAATCCCAAATGTATACAACCCTGTTAGGTCCCTTGGCCCCTCAGTTCCCCTCCTGGGTGGCTACTTGGGAGAGCCATCCTGCTCTGGGATGGTTCCCTTTACCCGCAACAACACTGGAGATGACCATCCCCAGCACATGACATGGTGGACACAACTTCATTCTGAATGCAGCATAATCAACTTTCCACTACAGCAGATATGACACAAAGGAAGACATGGTAGCTGATGATGGTGAGCTCTCCCTGGGACTTGGTTGCTAAATTGAATGCTTGTTTATGTAAAGTCCCTGCTGATGACCCAATGAGTGGCATTTTGCAGAATTAACTATATGTTTACCCCCAAGGCCCTCTTCCTTACTACAATGCTTGCTGCTCAAGGGTGGAGCGGTACTCTGCTTGCCAGGCTGCCCTCCTCTGCACCTTTGAGCTTTGAAAGGCCAAGATATATGTTGAGTCTCACAACCTTACAGGGGCCCCTTGAAACATTTCACTTAGTTTCTTGCCTTCACCACACCCTATACCTCGGTCCACGTTATGAGTCCTACTGGGCATTAGTGAACTTAATGTCTGAACCCCTCCCCGGCTTCAGATGCTACCACCACCAGAGTATCCCCCCTACACCCTCCAGGACCAGAGCTGCAGGGTCACCCCCCTACACTACCCAAAAGGACCCTTCCTCACGGTCACCATTCAAGGCTCCACAGTCCTCCCATTCAAGCCTTCCAATAGTCTATATATTATTATACAATGGGCAGAAATCAGAGCTCATTTTTGGGGTCACTGTAATTGCTAGGCATGCTACCAGGCTAAACAAAGGCTTTTAACACATTAGTGGCCCACTCAGATAATTTATTGACCCTGACCTGTTTTCCCAAAAAAAGGCACCCATGCATCCTTCTGGCTTGCCCAGCTACTCTATACAGTTCTCAATTGCAGCCAGGCAGGTCACTTTAAAATACAGTATGCGGCACCCGGCAGGAGCCCCAAGTGCCCTTTATAATCCCCCATATCCACCCAGGACCAACACACAAGGATAAATATGACCTATACCTCCTCCCAAAGAGCACAATCCCCACGGTCTTGGGCCTTGAGGCCCCGCCATCTGGGGGAACCCCCATCTACCTTGTCTTCCCCAGTCAAGCAGTTGGTGTCCACTGTGGGTCCAGTGCCCTGGGCCGTCACACATACATGGTTTTCCATCTACACACTTCCTCTTCCCTTGAACTGCAATGCATTTGCCTCCTCACTGGCCCCTCAGAGTCTTGTCTGTTCATACCAATTTCCTTTAGTCTCGTTAAAGAAAAAAACAGAGACCAACGTTGAAAATTCCCTGAGCCAAGAAAACCAATTTAGTCACAGCAGTAAAGCTTAATTTAGCTCATTTGGCAAAACCAACATGACCCGGTCACTTCCTGCTCAAGCATCTGAAAATCATAAGAAAACTTAAACTGTTTCCCAAGTGATGTTAGTTAACCACTGACCAATTCCTTACCATTCAAGAAAATTCTAATATTGTAACCAATCACTGTAAAGAATAAGCAGTCCCTGCTTTCTCTCTCTATAAGCTGCTTTATAACAATGTGGCCCTGAGCCTCCTTCCATGTTTTGGTTTGAGTGCTCCCAGTTTGCAAGCTGTCTTTGATGTGTGCACAATAAACCTTTATTAATTACTACTTTGGTGATTCATTGGTTTTACTTCTGTTATTTCTGAACTTTTGACAGTCTCCCTGGGACTACCCTTACAAAACACTGAACAGGACCCCAATTCATCTCTTTTTCTGCCCCCTCACATCACAAGCATGCAGTATTCATCCCCATTATGTTGGGAGTAGGTCTGCTACTATCTCTCACCCGGATGGGTCTAGGTGCCTCACTGGGCTCACAATGACGCATTATTAAGGCAAACACCACCCTGTCAGCCACCTGGCTGAACCCATTGGGCTATTATACCAAAGCCGGGCCTTAAGGCAACAAGTTTCTTCAGTGTGGATGGTTTTGCATAACCGTTTAAGCTGTAGATTACTTATTGGCAAAGGAAGGAGGGGTATGTGCTGTAAAGGGCACCACCTGCTCCGTGTATAGTAATAATTCTGGACAAATTTACAAAAGGTGGCCCAACAGGTACAAGGATTCCATAATCTCACCCAACTTTTTCATCAAACATATACCTTAACTTTATGTGAGAATATACTGAACCATTGAATTGTACACTTTAACAGGGTGCACTATGTAATATGTTGTGTTGAGAAGCTGGAGCTGGTGTATTAAATTCAGTGTAGGCAGATTATGACCTGCTGAATGGGGGGGGGGTACAAGCCACCGGCACAGGGTCACTGGGTAGTTCTCTCAGCATCCCAGCTACGACTTTGAGGAAGTGAAAACCACAGGGACTTTGATAGAAGACCCCACCCAATACCACAACACAAAGAAAGTCAAGTCACAAGATTTGTTATTTACAGATTGAAGAATAGGGGGCAGGAGCATAATGAGCTGGGGGAAGGGCAGTCCTCTGTCCCAGGTCATGAGCCAGCAGGAGACAGAGAGCAGGGTAGCAAGTACCCATTACTTATAAGGTGGTTGGGGTGGAGGTCACTAACTTTTCACGGGCTCAACTCTCAGTGGCTATTTCAATTATGGAAGAACTGACAAGGCAGGGGGATTTGGGCTGGGGGTAGTAAATGGTGAAGAAAAACCAAGATTTGTTTATATAGCCTTCTCAGCCCTAAATTCCCTTCTCTGATTATAAGGTTGCCTTCTGCCCTCCTGGTCCCAGGAGGATACTGTTCACGTGGGAAATTCATCTCCTGCCTTCAGGGGGACAAAGGAGGGCCAGAGTGTCTTTCTTGCAATGGCTGTTTCTCAAGCACCTTTAACTCATAATAATCAATATGCCAATGTGCCACATTCTGAGGTGACATATTCTAATCCCCTACACAAGATACCTCATTTGGACATAGAGAGAGTTTTAAATATTCCCAATGAATCTGCAAGCATTTTCTTTTCTTTTCCTGCCTAATGGTTCTGGATAAAATCTCCATTACATTCTAGAAGAGAAGTGGCAAGAGCAGACATCGTTTTTTGGTTCCTTATCCTCAGGGGAAAGCATTCCAGCCTTTCACTATTAATTGTAATATTAGCTGTGGGTTTTCCAACATGCTCATTAGGAAGTTCCTTTCTATTCCTGGTATGCTGACTGTATTAATCATGAAAGGGTACTGATTTTTGTCAATTATTTTCATTGAGTCTATTGAAATGATCTGGCCATTTTTGATTTTTACTCTATTGATATCCTTTATTACATTAATGGATTTTGAAACCTTAATCTTTCATCCTTGCAATAAACTCACTTGGTCACCGTGTATAATTCTTTTTATATGTTGCTGGATCGGGCTTGCTAATATCCATTGTGATTTTTTGCATTCATATTCACAAAAGAAATAGGGGGTTAGTTTTTTGGCAACACACTTGGTTTTGGTATCACGGTAGTACTGCCTTCACAAAATCAGTGTGAAGTGTTTTCTCCATTCTATTATTTAGAAAAGCAAGTGAAGTATCTGTAATAAACCTTCTTTGAGTGTTTTGGAAAATTCCAAGTTGAAGCCGTCTGGGCCTAGACTTAGAGGGTTTTTCATTTACTGATTTAACTACTTCACTTATTATACTTCTATTCAGATTTTCCATTTATTCTTGAGTTAGTTTCAGTACTTTGTGTCTTTCGAAGAATTTATTCATTTTATCTAAGTTTCCTAATTTATTGCCATATAATTTCTCACTGAATTCCTTAATAATCCTTTTTATTTCTGTAACATCAGCAGTAAAATCCTCCTTTTTCCTTGATTGTATTAATTTGAATCTTCCTTCTTTTTCTCTAGATCAATCTAGGTGAAGATTTATCAGTTTTGATAACCTTTTCATAGAACCCATTTTTGGTCATTGATTTTCTTTGTGGTTTTTCTCTTCCTCATTTCATTAATTCGGCTCTACTTTTATTATCTCCTTTTCTCCTTGCTATGGATTTGATACCTGGTCTTATCAAGTCTGTTTAGGTGAAAGGTTAGGTTATTGTTTTGAGATCTCTCTTCTCTGCTAGTATAGGTATTGATGGCTATAAATCATTTTCCATGTTGCGCTTGAGATGAAGCCCATAAACTTGCATATTTTCAGCATGATGTAATGCTCCTCAATATCTCTAGTGATGTTGTTTCTTTTCAAGTCTATTTGGCTGGATATTTGTATTATCTCTCCAGCTGTCTTGTGGGTGCTGTTTACAGATGTATCTTTTTCATGCTTTTACCTTCAATCTATTCGTAT
Source organism: Ceratotherium simum simum (assembly GCF_057802395.1). NCBI lineage: Eukaryota > Metazoa > Chordata > Mammalia > Perissodactyla > Rhinocerotidae > Ceratotherium > Ceratotherium simum. The sequence continues at coordinate 4,000,162 of NC_141938.1, read as the reverse complement.
ATTTGAATCTAAAGTGTGCCTCCAGTACATAGCAAATATTTAGATCACAATTTTATTTATTTTTTAATCTGAGGTGACGATCTCTTCCTCCTGTTTGGATCATGTAATCCACTCACATTTAGTAGTATTGACATACTTACTGTTACATTTGCCATTTTACATTTTGATTTCTACAATTCTCATGTTCTTTTTAGGTTCTCTATTCCTCATGTATAGCTTTCTGTTGCATTAAGTGAATATATTCTAATGTAGCATTTTAATTTCTCAATAAGTTTTTCATTATATTTTTGAAGTTATTTTGGGGAGTTGATCTAATGTTTAACATATACTTCTCAAGTTACAAGAATGAGCTTCAGATTTATACTACATTGATTCCAATGATACATGGAAACATTAGTCTCATACAGCTTTTGCCATCATGTTTGCCAATGACAAACATATTACACATGTATTATAGTCCAAACAGAACTTTTCATACATAGTATTTTATATAATTCCCTTATCAGTTAAGAGAAGAAAGGAGAAAATAGGTACTGATTCTGTCTTTCATACTTACATAATTACTTATACTGGTGTTTTAGTTTCTCTATATGGAAATGATTTACCACCTGGGGTCACTTGCTTTCAGCCTGAAGAGCCCCTTCAGTCATTCCTGTATGGCAGTTGGCTCTCAACCAATGCTCTCAGGTTTTTTTTTTTTTAATCTGGGAAAGTCTTTATTTCACCATTTTTTATAGGTAGTTTCGGTGAATACAGGATTGCTGGTTTTCTCAACAGCTGTTTTTTTCCCAGTGTATAGTTCCTACTTTCCTGTATGTTTGCATGTTTTGTACTTTTGCTGCAAATAAACCTTTTAGGCAATATATTGTAGTAACTCCAGGTACTGGGCTCCTTCCTTCTGGGAGTTTTCACTGTAATTGGCTTATTTATTTGTTCAGTGACTGGCTGGATTTAAGTCTATGTCTCCCACACAGAGTGAAACCTCTGAAATTGGACATAGCTTTGGGAAAGCCTACGTTCCTGGGACAGTGATACTGGGAGGGCTCTCTTTCTCTTTCATGAACCGCAGCCTGTGGTTAAACTCCATTAATTGCTGGCTGATTGCTCTACAGTTTTCACCAATGTCCTGGGGGCATACCTTGCTCTACTAATCAATTCAATAAAATTCTGGCTCCTTTATAGAAATATTTTCTAAAGTCACTGGGTGATATTTGTTCTGAGCCTTGTAAGCCTCCTCTCAGCAGTCTAATTCCCTGTTTGTTCTTTTTTTTCAGAAAAATAGTCAGCCTATACTCTAGGCTGTATCTTCAATAAATATATATTTTTTTTTTAATTTTTTTTTAAAGATTTTATTTATTTAATTTTTTCCCCCCAAAGCCCCAGTAGATAGTTGTATGTCATAGCTGCACATCCTTCTAGTTGCTGTATGTGGGATTCGGCCTCAGGATGGACGGAGAAGTGGTGCCTCTATGCGCACCCGGGATCCGAACCCGGGCCACCAGCATTGCAGTGCGCGCACTTAACCACCAAGCCACAGGGCCGGCCCTTCAATAAATATATGAATCTACTCCTAATTGCCTTTTATCACTTTCTTGAGAGAGTCCTTTGACTTGAACTTCTCATGATCTTGGGCCAACCAAGTTAATTCTTTGGAAAGTGATTAAGAGCTTTGTGTTCTATGGCTCAATTCACCTCCACGTTCAGGCAAAATCTCTATGTCAGGACCCTGGAGCTGTTCCGAGGACAATGAGCAGACTTCCTCTCATTGACAATCCCTTTAGGAGCTGAGGGCTCAGTGCAGTAAAGAGACAGTAGCCAGAGGTCCTCTCAATTGCGTCTACTGGCCCCTCACAAATGACTTACGTTACACTCACCTCATGAGATGGAACAAGGGCGATCAGCTCCCAAGTACTGTCAGCACACCACTCCAAGGCATCACCTCAGTCCAATGTTAGGGACTGAAACACTGGTGTCCTTACTTTTCAGGCACACTCACCCGGCACTTTTGTAGCCTCAGCAACAGGTACCTAGGCACAAGTTCTGAAATGTTGATGTCCTGTTCTTTTCAAGAAGATAGCCCTGTTACTGGGAGCTGTGGTGACAGGGGGCCATGTGTTCTAGACTGCAGGAGTCTGGAGTGGAGTCTTCACCAGTGTGAGCTGAGAGGAGCTGGGGAGGCAGTGCTCTTGGTTCCAATACCACAGACTGTCGTGTTTCTTACAAAACTTCATAGATTTCTTTGAATAAGTGTTCATCATTTCCTGTTTGCCTTTGGGACCATTTCCAGCAGCTTTAAACTTTTATTAAAATAATTTCCACAAGGGGCCACCCGGTGCCACAAACGGTTAAGTGCACGTGCTCCACTTCGGCAGCCTGGGGTTCACAGGTTCAGATCCCGGGCACGCACCTATGCATCACTTGTCAGGCCATGCTGTGGTGGCATCCCATAGAAAGCAGAGGAAGATAGGCACAGATGTTAGCTCAGGGCCAATCTTCCTGGGCAAAAAAAGAGGAGGATTGGCATCAGATGTTAGCTCAGGGCTGATCTTCCTCACACACACAAAAAATAAATAAAATTAAATTAAATTAAAAAATAATTTCTACCAGTTTTATTGGGGAATAGTTCAGCAGAACTTTTCTGTTATGCCACCGTAACACATTTAGTACAAAGCCCATTCCACTAAATACTCATCAGTTTGACACAGGTTGGAAGAAGCTCTAAAATCACTTGTCATTTTATATGGGAACAAAACAGAAAAACTGTTTTATGGTTTGCAAAAGGTATTGAACACTTCATAAAAATTATTGTTTATAGAACTATACAAACAAAATGGCTTCCCATTTAAAATGAATCACTCATCAATTTGTAAAAGATTAAAAATAAAATATGGTGTAGGGTTCACCAGGGAAACAGAACCCATATTCTTTGTGTATGTAAGTGCCTGTATGTTTACATATTTATATATTATTTTTTCTTTTCCTGTTTTAAGGAAGTGATTCATGTGACTATAAAGACTTGGTTAAGAAAAAATTCTGTAGTCTAGATGAGCAAGCCAGGAACCCAGGAAAAGAATTGTAGTTCAAGTGCAAATACTCATAGACTCTGTTCCTGTTCAGGGAATTTCAGTCTGTGTTCTATTAAGAAATAGAATTGGGGGCTGGCCCCGTGCTGCAAGCGGTTAAGCACGCGCGCTCTGCTGCGGCGGCCCGGGGTTCGCTGGTTCGGATCCCGGCGTGCACCGACGCACTGCTTGTCAGGCCATGCTGTGGCGGCGTCCCATATAAAGTGGAGGAAGATGGGCATGGATGTTAGCCCAGGGCGAGTCTTCCTCAGCAAAAAAAGGGGCGGATCAGCAGATGTTAGCTCAGGGCCGATCTTCCTTACAAAAAAAAAAAAGAAAGAAAGAAATAGAATTGATTGGATGAGGCACATCCACATTGTGTGTGTGTGTGTGTGTGTGTGTGTGTGTGTGTGCTAACTTACTCTCCATTCATTGAAATGGTAATCTCTTGAAAAAAAAAATCCTGCACAGAAACATCCAGAAGAATGTTTGGACTAATATCTGGACACTATGGTCAAGCCAAGTTGACACAGAGACATTGGCTTGTATTTTTCTTTTCTTCTAGTGTCTTTGTCTGGCTTGACATCAGGGAGATGCTGGCTCCTAAAACGAGCTTGGAAGTATGTCTTCCACTTCCAGCTTTTGGGAGAGTATAATAGGGATTGGTATTAATTCTTTGAATTTGTTATTTGGTACTGGTCTCTTCATGCTTTCTAATGTTTAATTCTTTCTTGGTAGGTCGCATGGTTCTAGGAATTTATCCATTTCCTCTAAGTTATCCAATTTATTTGCATACAAATGTTCACAATACTCCCTTTTGATCCTTTTTATTTTTGAGGCATCTGTTGTAGTATGTCCTCTTTCATTTCTGATTTTATGCACTTGAGTCTTCGCTCTTCACTGTTAGTCTGCCTAACGGTTTGTTGATTTTGTTTATTTTTCAAACAATCAACTCTATTGTTTTTCTATTCTCTACTTCTGATTTAATATTTATACTTCTGATTTAATATTTATTCTTCCCAAACTTTAGCTAACTTCGGGTTTACTTTATTGTTTCTTTTCTACTTTCTTAAGGTGTAAATTTTGGTTAACTTGATATCTTTTTTCTTAGTAAAGGTGTTTTTCTTTTTCTTTTTTTTTTTTTAATAATTTTATTTATTTATTTTTTCCCCCAAAGCCCCAGTAGATAGTTGTATGTCATAGCTGCACATCCTTCTAGTTGCTGTATGTGGGACGCAGCCTCAGCATGGCCGGAGAAGCGGTGCGTCGGTGCGCGCCTGGGATCCAAACCCGGGCCGCCAGCAGCGGAGCACATGCACTTAACCGCTAAGCCACGGGGCCGGCCCAGTAAAAGTGTTTTTCATTACAAATTTCTCTTTTACTACTCCTTATGCTGCATCCTACAAGTTTTCTTAAGTTGCCTTTCCATATTTGTCTCGAGATTACTTTTAAATTTCCTTTTCCTTGCTTCAGCAGCACATATACTAAATTCCCTTTTGATTTTGTCTTTGACTCAATGGTTTGTCCAAGGGTCTGCTACTTAATTTCCACATATTTGTGAATTTTCACAAGATTTGAGAGAAATAGGCCTCTAGAGTGAGGTGTTGTTATTTCTTGAATGAGTATCAAACTATGTTTAATGTTTGCTGCAGCTGGAGGTGTCAGGGGCTTCATAGTCTGTAGTGACCTTGTACTTATTTCCCTGGTGTGTTTGGGTTTCTTTAGACACTCATTCTTAAGCAGAGTCTGTGTCTTGCAGGTGTGTTTTAATACACTGTTTTTATCCTGGGACCCTGGTGATACAGTGTCAGGTATTTGAAAGGGAAAATGTCCTTCTGTTATGATGAAAACTGCAATGTTTTGGTGGTAAAGAATCCCTGGACTATGAACTTCACAACAGATTCTTAGCACTTATATTTCCTCCACTTTAGTCAGAGAGGAACCTGAAGTGACTGCAGGTGTCTATTTGCAGTTTGCCCATCAGATAAGACTTTGGCATGTTAACTTCATTTGAGGGATGGTCTACACTACAGACAACAAAATACTTTTTGTGTCTATCAAAATGTTTTCCCCCATTTCCTGCATGAACCAGGAGGGAATTTTTTCTGATCTTTACTATGAGGACCAGGTTGGGCTGCTGAAGGAAATGTTCATGAATCTTGGGGTGTCCCCTAAGATGGGTCCCCACTAGAGTTTTTAAGTCTCAAGATAATCCATACTATGTCTTCAGCAATCCATCTACTACAGTTTACATGTTCCTAGAAAGTGGCTGGCTCAAGTCGTTTCTCCTCCCAGTACATGGTAGTTCTTTGTGTTCGTGGGTCTCTTATTTTGGGGCCATAGTCAGCCATGAAACCTCAAATCCCTGATGGATCTAGGAAGAGGGGTTCCTTTTCAGAGTGTTTAGTATTTTTCTTGTTGTGAAAATGAGATGATCACTCAGAGTTCTTTACACATTGGAACAGAACCATTCATTCACATCTGTTGCTCTTCATTATTCCCTTGTGAGTATATACAATTTTCACATATTGATTCTATTGCTAGAGCCATGTGGGTGCTTTCAAAGTTTCTATGATGACCAATGCATCTAAATCATTATCATACAGGGATCTCTGCATTTGGATTCCTTTTCTTCATCTTATAAAAATTGCCTACACTGAATGCCTGTGCATCAGCCAAAAGATATTCACTGGGTTACCTTCTGTCGTATCATTGCCCTCTTGGGGGCAGGATTGACATCTTACCTAAAATGGAATTAGATGGCAAGACTGATGTTGCCACATGCATCAAGTGAATAGAAATATGTTTGTTACTCACAGGTCCTTTCTAAGAAGAGTAGGGCAGGGATAAGCAGATTGAGGTGGCTTATGCAAAGAACAATGGGTTGGCCCTTTAAGGCATGTGGAAGTAGAGACAGAAGGTTTTAAATGTCTCACCATTCTATTCACTGTCAAAAAGAAAAGGGGCATGTGAGCCTTCCTAACTTGTTTATTTTTTAAAAATTAATTCATTAATTTATTTAGTGTGTGTGTGTGTGGGGGTGGGGGCAGAGATCAGCCCTGAGCTAACATCCATGCCAATCCTCCTCTTTTTGCTGAGGAAGACTGGCCCTGAGCTAACATCCGTGCCCATCTTCCTCCACGTGTTTTTTTATATGAGATGCCGGCACAGCATGGCCTGACGAGCAGTGTGTCGGTGCACGCCCAGGATCCAAACCCGGGCCGCCAGCAGCGGAGCGCGCGCACCACTACCCCACGGGGCCGGCCCCCCTAACTTGTTTACCATTGTGGGTCAGGCAGAGTGAGTAGGTATCTAAAGCTGCTTGAGAGTCAAATACCAAAGATGAGGTCAATATCTTTATTAAAGTTCACTCCTGTTGTTTGTTGACTGAGTAAGGACACATCTCATTTAAATGAGTTTGATTTGAATATTAATTTAAAAGCCATGTGAAAAACACAAGGAACATAAAAAGATGACAAAGCCTCAAAAAAACTTTTGAATCCAGTCATTCCAAATTGCCAGAGAGATCAAGGAAAGTGTGTCAGTATGGTTCCAGAACTCTGGTCAAATATTTAATAATGCTACTGTTTATTTTAATTTGTTGTCTCATTGGTTGTGTTATTGGTGGCACTTTGCTAGTGAAGCCAGCCCACATGCAGTGAACAGCCCTTTTAGGGGAACAGAACTCTCCCTGACTGGTTAATAAAAAGTCCAAACCCAGGGCCAGCCCTGTGGCGTAGCGGTTAAGTGCGCACGCTCTGCTGCTGGTGGCCTGGATTCGGATCCTGGGCACACACCGATGCACCGCTTGTGAGGCCATCCTGTGGTGGTGTCCCACATAAAGTGGAGGAAGATGGGCATGGATGTTAGCTCAGGGCTGATCTTCCTCACACACACACACACAAAAGTCCAAACCCAAGGAGTCATCAGCTACCATGACTACCAGGGAGTTTTCCTTCATGGAAAACATCTCAAACATTAGCTGTCTGCTAAAGATATTTTGAGTGTTTTAGACATCTCTAGATTGGCATTAATGATGTGTCTGTTGAATGACATCATGTGTGCCCAGGTCAGTAGCAGTGACTCCCATGACAAAGAGTATATGCATGCAAAATGGTAGGAAAACAGTCCATTTGTGTTTGATGTGTTAGAAGGGTTTGTAGGGAGTGTGATCAAAATGAAATATTGACACACAAGGTACACAGACTACAGTGACGTTAGGAGGAAGACCGAGGAGTGGGCTATAGGAGTGGTGGCCAGGGGACACTATTGCAATAATCCAAAGACCACTAGGAGTGACCATTCTTACACAAATACCTACTATAGAAAGGCCCTACTTTAATATGCCACTAAGCCTGATGATCAGGACAAAGTAATAGCCCCTAAAGACTGGGGACTGAATCTAACTGATGACTCAAAGAGCAAGAAGATCGATTTAGAAGACAGGAAGGTTTGTCTAAGTAAGATATTAGGCCAGCCTATGAGGCCAGCCTAGCCCGGGGTTCTGTTTTTTGTGAGAAAGATCAGCCCTGAGCTAACATCCGATGCCAATCCTCCTCTTTTTGCTGAGGAAGACTGGCCTTGGGCTAACATCCATGCCTACCTTCCTCCACTTTATATGGGACGCCACCATAGCATGGCTTGACAAGCGGTGTGTCAGTGCGGGCCCAGGATCCAAACCTGCGAACCCCCAGCTGCCGAAGCAGAGCGCGCGCACTTAACCACTGTGCCACTATAGCCCAGGGTTCTAAGAGAGGTACAAGGTCCACTGACTATCTTTTTCAAGAGCCCAGTGTTTTGTATTTTGATAAATGAGCTGATATTATCAATAATTTCTAGTGTATCTTGAAGAAACTTGCATTTTGGTTTCAAGAGGTCATGTATGATAGCATGAGTAATTCTTCTATACAAGTTTCTACCATGGTCTGAGCATAGCAAGTGCCCCAACAGAGAAGGTGAGTGGCCCTACAATGTCTATTCACCATCAGCTGTAGGGACTCCTTACTTGGCTGGAAGGTATGTCTTTCAATTATATTACCAGTGACTTGTTTCTTCACATTAGCTGCTTTCATCAGTCAGTACAGTAGCCATGGCAGAGGAGGGAAGTCTCTTGAATTTTGCCTAAACCTTTAGGTTGGAGGCCTCCAAAACCAAATGGTTTTGTATTATGTGGGATCAAAGGACCAAGGTTAATACCATCAGGTCTGAGGTGTCAGTATGTGTCTCAGAAATGTGAGTCAATTTATCACCTTGAACAATGACATGAGCCTCTGCAGACTGAGGGTTGATATGTGCACAGGAAAGAGTGACCTGGTTTGTACTTGGTTATTGTGAGGCAAGATATTCCCACTGAACTTTATGCCATAGGGTCAACCTTAGATAAGGAGTTGTTGTCCGTGTTGGGATGAGACAGCTAGGATCTGTAAAAATGTGCAGATGAGTTCAATACTTACCCAGGGAACTTTCTGTTGCTAACATGATTGTCTGCAGTGTGACTAATTGATCTGATGCTTGGGTCCAATCTTTGATCAAAGATGGCCTGTTTGATCTAGGAAAAGAATGCAGCATCTCTGCACTGGACTCCATCAGGTGTGGTGACAGCACACTCTCTATAAAGTATATGAACTTGCTGGCTACTCATGGGCTCCCAGGTGTCTCCCCAAGCGGCCATTGTGCCTGTAAAGGAAGTGTACTCTCCCACAGGGATTATGTCAATCAGAGACGAGGGGAACACACTTCCTCCTCTCAGGAGGATATGCCACAAGCACCAACTTTTGCTCTATCCTGTAAGTACCCATATCTGTTCCACAAAAACGCTTCTGATTAGCAAGCATGAGGGGTCCTGCATTCATGGCCCAAGGCAAAATAAGTTGGCTGTGGAAGACCATCAACTCAGGCCCTGGGAGGGCCTCTATATACAAAAAGATTCTGTCAATTGCCAGCAGTGGCTTCCCTAATTGTGTGCAGCACTGGATGAGAATGATTTCAGTATGAGAAAGCCTTGGGCAATTTATGTCCACCAAGAGACATTTAGGGACTCTTGTACGCCTAATGGGAGGCTGCTAAAGCCTTTATGGTAAAGGAGTGAGTGAAGGGAGATGCTAACAGAGGGGCAATTATTTCAAAAATTTCTAGAGCCCTTTGTTTCCCAATACAAAGTCAGTCAATTTCTAAGTGTTGTATGAGTAAGTAAGCAAGTAGATCTGATAAATATGGGATGTTATGGTTGCTGTGGCTGAGAGAATGTGCCCATGACACCACTGCTTCTGTCCCCCCCTCAGCTCACAGCCTCCTCATGTTGCCTCAGAGAAATTTTCCAGAGGGTACATGTGTGGATTTCTAAAGATGTTTCCAAGTAAGCAGGCACAGGGTAGGCTTGATTTGGGAAATGAACAGCTGGAAATGGCCTATGGATGGCAATGAGAAGAAATGATGCTGATGCACATGAATGAGGATGTCCCCAGGAAGACCCCTCTTGGGATCCAATATTATGTTTTAGAACCATAGTATTTCTAAAGATCTGTCCACACAACCTCATTTAAACTCAAAGACAGATTCTGGGAGCCTTTTCACTTCACTCCTTGTTATGAGGATGAGACAAGGGCAGGTGCAAACAATTGAGATGTTTTCTCAATTAAGACAGGGTTGCAAGAAAGTCCTGTTGAGGGGCCTGCCCCGTGGCATAGTGGTTAAGTGCGTGCGCTCCGCAGCTGGTGGCCCGGGTTCGGATCCCGGGCGCACACCGACGCACCGCTTGTCAAGCCATGCTGTGGCAGCATCCCATATAAAGTGGAGGAAGATGGGCACAGATGTTAGCCCAAGGCCAGTCTTCCTCAGCAAAAAGAGGAAGATTGGCATGGATGTTAGTTCAGGGCTGATCTTCCTCACAAAAAAAAAAAAAAAAAGAAAGTCCTGTTGAGGACTAAGTCCTTCCTTCCCAGTCCTTCAGTTCTTCCTAAGAAGGATCCCACAGCGGTGGAAAGACAATTTGAACACATAAAAATCAAAGTTCAAGAGAGCTTAACATTCTTCTAGCATATGAAGGGAATTATATTATTCATTTTCCAATAATTATATATGTAATACACACACAAACATATATAAAATATTTAAAGTGCATTCGTGAGTTTTCTCAAATGTAGAGATATACTAACATCAAAGGATGAATAACATACCATAACTCCAAAAGAACACTCCTGTGGTGCCCATTTGAATGAAACCTCTCCACAACATAAATTAACATTAAAGAAAAATTGAAAACATTCCATTTCCTTTGTTGTTTTAAGCCTTGAAGCTGTTACTGCTGTTTCTCTCTTTTCCACACCATGTGCTGGATGGCTAAGCATATGGAAATGAAACCTGTGAACAGCTAAATGGGCTTCAGAGTTTGGTGGATCATTGAAATTAAGGAATTCCAGCCACTCCTGTGATGCAAAGATGTTGAAAATTTCCCATTCTCTTTTTATGCTCATTTAGGATATTACTCAAAATAATATCCCTGAAGCTTACCTGAATTATTCTCTAGATGATTACCTCTAAACGACACCCTTACTCACTCCTACCCTCATAGAAAAGATATATACACACTTCAGCCTGCCTATTAGGTCAACATTATTTTTTACTTTCCTTCAAAGCCCTTGTCTCTATCTTATAAACAAAGCTTTACTATCTGTCATCATCTCTCTTTTCCCACAAATACACAAGCACCAGGACTGCAAGAAATTGTTTGTTTCAAGCACTATATCCAAATCCTAACATGCCTTGTTTCTGCTAAATTGGGTACACCATGGCATGTGAGGGATGTTGAAACATTAGCATCAAGAGCATAGTCTCTGAGAAAGGCAGGCTTGATTGGCACAGTGGCCCTGTCTCTGTCCCTTGCTGGGTTTGTATTGCCTCGCAATTCACCTAAACTCAAAGGCCTCAGAGTCATAAAGAAGATATTAAAAATATTATTTAGCATCCGAAGAAGTGAGTTTATATAATTTAACTGAGGTACTTCATGGTCAATAGTGTCTAATACACTGTAGGAAACACATCAGTGTTTTGATAATAAGCAAGAAAGGCAAAAGCTGTCCCAGAGGACCAGGAGCTGCCTGCAGTCACTGCAAGGCCAAGTCTTACGCTGCTTAAAAGAAATATCTCACAAACCTCCTTCTTCAAAAGTACACAGGTACCAAGACAAAACTAAAAGTACTTTGTAGCCAGACCAGTAAAAACAGTAAAAGATAAAATTCCAAATCATAGATATGACTAAGTTTCCCTTCTTCTTACTAAAATGACTGACTGGAACTTCTTAGAAAATAACTTTGGCTCCACTGCACTGTTTTTGCCTTCTAGAAAAGAATGATTATATCTACCAAAGACAAATTCCTTACAAAGATAGAATTAAGTTTACCTCCTCACAGCATTCAATACAGAAAACAACATTCATCCTTGAATATCAATCAAATCATCTAATACCTGCCAAAAATCTTGTAAGAAGTCCTTTTGAGCACCCTGCTACTGTTATACCTCACAGTCCAATATGGTCTGTGGTCATTCTTTTTAGAAGTCATTACACCCCTTTCTTTGACTACAGGTGCAATCCTGCAGGTCACTGGTAAGAGGGCATTGATAAAAAAACATGATTTTTATGTTTTGGGTTAAGAATAAATTAGAAATTAGTTTCACGACAAAAACAGTAACTATAAAAGAATAAAAATTAAAGTTTGCCTGAGGAAAAAAATACCTGAATTTGTATGCACATGACAAAATTGACTCATAATGTATCGATGATTAAATGAAGAAAATTGCAAAGTATATCTGAAAATACATAATTAAAATTAATTTTAATATAGTCTGAGGAAATAAAATCACAGTAATATTTATTAGCATAGGATAGATTAGAAAATAGTTGATAAAATATATCAATGAAACAACTACAGAAGTGTTCATTTCACAAGGAAACACGTGGAGTTTTAACGACATACAATCAAATGTTATTGAAAACATATTGAGGGAATACATTCAGCTACAAGTAACAGGAAACACACACAGTCTTCCTGACATGAGAAAGGTGATTGTTCTCACATGAACAAACTGGGTCAAGGCAGTCACTGCACAACACAGCAGAGAAACAAACTCCCAGGTCCTTCTTTTTGTGCCCCATTGTAGGTGTCATGGTGAATCAGGAAAACATGCTCACTAGCACTATTAACAGCATAACATGTTTCCTATACAAATTAGACCTTATAAAGATATCCCCTAGAGAAAAGGAGAATCAGAGAATACTCCCAACCACAAAAGTCTGAATTAGTTTCCTGGTGGACACAAGAGGCCTTACAGAAAAATCCTAACTCTAATGGATCTTTGATGTGAAACTTGTGAGAACATCAGTGGAAAATACACCTCTAAGAAAATGAAAATCAAACTGTTTGTAGTCATTTTCAAGATACTTTTGACTGTAAGGGCAAATAATCCAGAAAATGGGATGAAAGATGGTTTACTCAAAGCTCCTATGTAACTGTCTCTCCCTTATATGGTGGCTTGAAAATCTGCCTCATGCCTTGTTTGCTTCTGCCTTCCAAATCTCATGCCAATGAGGCTATTGGTGAACTCAAACATGGAACCATAAAGGGGACGCATTCTTAAAGATCTTGTTCTTAATATTACCCTCCTTGACATAACACAATACAGAGGTGATATGTCTAGATTTTATAGATTTTGTGATTAACTAGAAATCACAGGTTTCTACTTAATTCAAAGTTTATTCACCAAATACCAGTCAGAAGGAAGGACAAAGAACAGAGGCCCAAACATGAAAATAAGAATTCACATGAAAATATACTCCTTGATAAACTAGCCACACATAAAAATTTATTCCAACTGTTTAACAGTATGGAAAATAAAAACAAGCTCCTATAACCACCATCCCAAAAAAGGAGATTTCTCTAAGAAAATAACAATATGTACAACAGATTAAACATATCCAGGAACTGCAACAGAAGAGCAGTAAGAAAATCCCAACAAATATGAACTGTCATTTTTCATTGGCCCCTTAACACAGATTAAAACATTATAAAAAATTAAAGAGAAAATATTATTAACTGATTTAAGGAAAAAGCACTACCTAGTAATCTTATAAATGATAACTTGCAGAATTATCTGACCTCAACATTCATTTCTGAAAGTAATTAATAGATTCCACAACCCAATGTTGCACTTTAGGCTTGGTAAACACAATACATTTACAAATTTATAACCACTCTGTCCTGTTGCACACAAGTAAATTACCATCAAGTTTTCTCATATGACTTGCACTTATATTTCTTTTTGGTGGGAGTTTTGCATTTAATGATGATATAGGCGGCTGGCCCCATGGCTTAGCAGTTAAGTGCGCGCGCTCCACTACTGGTGGTCCAGGTTTGGATCCCGGGCGCGCACCGACGCACCGCTTCTCCGGCCATGCTGCGGCTGTGTCCCACATACAGCAACTAGAAGGATGTGCAACTATGACATACAACTATCTACTGGGGCTTTGGGGAAAAAAAGGAGGCGGATTGGCAATAGATGTTAGCTCAGAGCCAGTCTTCCTCAGCAAAAAGAGGAGGATTAGCATGGATGTTAGCTCAGAGCTGATCTTCCTCACACACACACAAAAAAAAGATGATATAGGGCATTTGAAGTCTTTCCCATGTTGACTGAGGTCAAGAGGTTCTTATCAAGTGGTTCCTTTTATGCCTTCTGAAAGAACTGGGATGACAAAAAGCTTTCCCACGTTCCCTACATCTATATGGTTTTTCCTCTAATGTGCCATCTTGCATATCCTCAAAAGTTTTCAGGAGAAATAAAAGCTTTTCCACTTTCTTGACATTCATAGGGTTTCTCTGCAGTGTGAGTTCTTTCATGTCTTCGAAGAGAACTTGGAAAACTAAATATTTTACTACATTTTTCACACTCATACTTTTTCTCTCCAGTGTGATTTCTTTTATGTATTTGGAAACTCTCATGAGAACTGAAGGCTTTCCCACATTCTGTACATTTATAGGGTTTCACTCCAGCATGACTTCTTTCATGCCTTCGAAGTAATCTGGGATACATGAATGCTCTCTCACATTCCTTACATTTATAAGGTCTATCTCCAGTGTGAATCATCATGTGTGATCGAAGGCTTGAGTGATCTCTAAAGGCTTTCCCACATTCCTTACATTCATAGGGTTTCTCTCCAGTATGAATTCTTTCATGAACTCGAAGAGAACTGGAAAAAGTGAATGCTTTACTGCATTTTTTACATACATAGGGTTTCTCTCCTGTATGAATTCTTTCATGTACTCGAAGAGACCTGGTACAACTGAATGCTTTACTGCATTCTTTACATTCATATGGTTTCTCTCCAGTGTGACTTCTTTCATGTACTTGAAATGCACTGGGAGAAATAAATGCTTTCTCACATGCCTTACATTTGTAAGGTCCATCTCCAGTGTGAAAGACCATGTGTGATCGAAGGCTTGAGGGAGTTATAAACGCTTTCCCACATTCCTTACATTCATAGGGTTTCTCTCCAGTATGAGTTCTTTCATGTACTTGAAGAGAACTGGGATAAGAGAACGCTTTACTGCACTTTTTGCATTCATAGGGTTTCTCTCTAGTGTGATTTCTTTCATGTCTTTGAAGAGAAGTGGAAGAAATGAGTGCTTTATTGCACTTTTTACATTCATAGAATTTCTCTCTAGTGTGATTTCTTTCATGTATTTGGAAAAGACAAAGAGAAATAAAAGCCTTACCACATTCCTTACATACAAAGGATGTCCCAGTGTGAATCATCATGTGTGATCGAAGGCTTGAGTGATCTCTAAAGGCTTTCCCACATTCCTTACATTCATAGGGTTTCTCTCCAGTATGAATTCTTTCATGAACTCGAAGAGAACTGGAAGAAGTGAATGCTTTACTGCATTTTTTACATACATAGGGTTTCTCTCCTGTATGAATTCTTTCATGTACTCGAAGAGACCTGGTACAACTGAATGCTTTACTGCATTCTTTACATTCATATGGTTTCTCTCCAGTGTGACTTCTTTCATGTACTTGAAATGCACTGGGAGAAATAAATGCTTTCTCACATGCCTTACATTTGTAAGGTCCATCTCCAGTGTGAAAGACCATGTGTGATCGAAGGCTTGAGGGAGTTATAAACGCTTTCCCACATTCCTTACATTCATACGGTTTCTCTCCAGTATGAGTTCTTTCATGTACTTGAAGAGAACTGGGATAAGAGAACGCTTTACTGCACTTTTTACATTCATAGGGTTTCTCTCTAGTGTGATTTCTTTCATGTCTTCGAAGAGAAGTGGAAGAAGTGAATGCTTTATTGCACTTTTTACATTCATAGAATTTCTCTCTAGTGTGATTTCTTTCATGTATTTGGAAAAGACAAAGAGAAATAAAAGCCTTACCACATTCCTTACATACAAAGGATGTCCCTCCTTTGTGAGTTCTTTTGTGGTTTTTTAAGTTAGTGTGCAAACTAAAGGCTTTCCCACATTCTTTACATTCATAAGGTTTCTCACCAGTGTGACTCCTTTCATGTATTTGAAATGAACTAGGATGAATGAAAACTTTTCCACATTCCTTACATTTATAAGGTCCATCTCCAGTGTGAGTGATCATGTGTACTCGAAAGGTTGTGAGAGCAATAAAGGCTTTCCCACATTCCTTACATTTATAGGGCTTCTTTCCAGTGTGACGTCTTTCATGCATTTGAAGAGTACGGGGATGACTGAATGATTTACCACAATTTTTACATTCATAGGGTTTCTCTCCAGTGTGACACCTTTCATGAATTCTAAGTGCACTGGGAAAAATGAATACTTTCTTACATTCCTTACATTTATAAGGTCCATCTCCAGTGTGAAAGATCATGTGTGATCGAAGACTCGAGTGAGCAGTAAAGGTTTTCCCACATTGCTTACATTCATAGGGTTTCTCTCCAGTATGAATTCTTTCATGTACTCGAAGAGAACTGGAAAAAGCAAATGCTTTACTGCATTTTTTACATTCATAGGGTTTCTCTCCAGTATGAATTCTTTCATGTATTCGAAGATACCTGGAAGAAGTGAATGCTTTACTGCATTTTTTACATTCATAAGGTTTCTCTCCAGTATGAGTTCTTTCATGTATTCGAAGAAAACTGGGAAAAGGGAAGGCTTTCCCACATTCTTTACATTTATGTGGCTTCTCTCCATATTTTTGATAGTGAAATGGTTTGTGTTCAGTGTGACATCTAATATGCCTATTAAGGGATGAATGGTGCATGAAGACTTTTCCACATGCACTGCATTTACATGGTTTTGCTCTGGTAGTTTTCTTGTTCATATTGAGATTTGGAATAAAGCTGAAGTTTTCTCCACATCGACTACCCTCTTCACTTTCACAAAGTCTCAATTCCATATGACCTCTGTAAAAAATGAGAAGCACATTATAAATGATTTCTTTATTAATTATTTTATATTTGTTATATTTATTATAATTTATAGGAAAAGTTTAGATTTTCTGCCTTATCTGAATTCTCAGAAACTGAATATACTGAATTATCTGTAAGAGGTCTTCACCACTGCTATTATCCAAACAGTGATATTTATACATAGGGTCTATTAAAACTGTTTCCAAGTGAACTATTTTGTAAATCTGAACGTCTACACCACATTTCAGAAAGATATTTGGTGAAAAGTTTCTAAGAATAACTAACTTTGAACCAAAGGTTTTTTGTTTTGTTTCCTTCTTTTTAAAATATCACAACATACCAGGATTGTCATGTTAGACTGCTTTCTATTGTGAGTGTGACTCACCTTAGTCTTCTCCCCTGGTTTTTGTACTGATCTTCAGTATCATGATCTTCCCATGCTTTTCCTGAAATGCAGACCCAGAAAGTTGATTCCAAAGTACTGGACACTATAGAAAAAAATGTCGATTCTAAGCCCATGATGAATTGTCACCATTTCTAGCTTATTTACCAACATCTCTCTTTTCCACATTTTACTTCTTGGAACCATGGTGATGGATAAGAAACACTTGTTCTCTAATTGGTGAAGTGAAGTAATGTCTCATTCTTACCTATTGAGGCCAGGTTCCTGAAGGTTTCCGACATCACATCTCTGTAGAGTTTCTTCTGTGAAGGATCCAGTAAAGCCCACTCCTCCAGGGTGAAGTTCACAGCCACATCCTCAATGGCCAGTGAATCCTAAAATATCACAAATATGTGTAGAGTAGGATGCATAAGACTGATAGCACTGGGGATCTATTTGTAGGAAGATTACAAATAGTAAGGTTACATAGCAATCTGTCGTCTCCAAACATGTGTTTTATGATGTAATCATCAAAAATCAATCACTGTTTTTCTGTACACACTTCCTCATTAACAGAATCATGAACACATGGAAATTATTTACACATTTTTACTGTGATCACATTTCATCATATTTCTCTGTACTAGCATGGTCAAGAGCATGTTGGAAAATGAGAAGTGCCATACAATGGAACAAATATTATCATTATGAGACTAAAAAACAAAAAATGCAGAGTATAATATGCATGAAGCCTAGGACAACTCTCTTTAACAGAAGGTTTAAAATACACAAAATGGGAATACTTAGGGGAAAAAAAAAACAGAATAATAGAAGAAACAAGTGAAGTAATAATCAGCAATATATCCTAACGTTAATGACAGCCAGCAAACTGCACATCCAGGAAGCTCAGAGAACACTAAACATAATAAGCTACAAAAGTGTACATCCAAGAATATCATATTCACACTAGGGAGAAATCAAAGACAGAGAACATATTGAAAAATGCCAGAGAAGAAACACACCTTAGGTATAAAGAAACACATATTCAAATTAAATTGGACTTCTTTTCAAAAACCATGCAACAAGAACAGAGTAGAGTCAAATATTTAAAGTGTTGAAAATGAAAAGCCACTCTCCTAGAATTCCGTCAAGCAAAATTATCCTTCAAAAAGGAAAGAAAACTAAGGACTTTCTGAGACAAAAATTGAGGACATTTATCATGAGTACACCTACTTTGAATGAAATGTTCAAAAATTTAGCAGAAAGAACGTAAATGATAAAGGTAGAGGATTAGAATAGAAAAAAATAAAGGTAAATATCTTTTATATATATATAATTAATATAACAGATGACACTTTGCTTAAAATAATACTAGCAACAATATATTTGGTAATGAGAAGCTATGGACAAGTGAAATCAATGACAGCAATGTGACAAGGGACAGAGATGGGAAATTGGGAATAGTGTGTTATGAAGTATTTGCATGCAGTGAAGTGGTATAGTGTTATATGCCAAAAAGGTGTGTTAGTTATAAATGTATACTGAAAACTCAACAGAAACAACTAAAACAGTTTTTTTTTAAAGTGTAATTGATATGCTAGAAGGGAAAAAGAATCAAATAAAATGCTCAATTTCAGCCAGAGAATGTGGAACAAAAATGGAAGACAAAAAGAAACAAGAGTAAGATATTAAAAAACAGTAAGCAAGATGCTAAATATTAATCCAGCTGCATCAATAACCTCTATAATCATAAATGGTGTCAATACAATTGAAAGATATAGTAATATGAGATTTGTAAAAGACAGTTATACACTGTCTATAAGAAACCCACCTTAAATATAAAGATTGATGAAGTATAAAGGGATGGAGAAAAATGTCCGATGTGAACACAGATCAAAAGAAAGCTGGCATAGGTATATGAATTATAGACAATGCAAATTTCAAAACAAGGAAAATTCAGAGATAGAGAGGAAATTACATACTGATAAAGGTGTCTCCAGAAGAGCATAGCAATCCTTCATGTGTATGTGCGTAACAACAGAGGGGCAAAATACATACGGCAAGAGCCAACAGAATCCAAGTAGAAATAGATGAATTCAGTTCAATAGTTGTGAATTCAAAACCCTCTTATCATGAATTATAAATTCCAGTAGGAAGAAAATGAGGCAGGACAGAGGTGAACTGAATAGCACTCTGAAACAACTGGATTTCACTGTAATTTATGGAATACTTCATACAAAAACAGCAGAATATACATTCTTCGCAAGTTCTCATGGAACAGTCACCAAGACAAACCACATTCTGGGAAGAAAAGCACACCTTAACAAATTTGAAAGAACAGAAATGATGCAAAATATGCTCTCATACCACCTAGGCATTCACATAGAGGTCAATAATAGTAAGATAGATGGAGAACCCCCAAATATGTGGAAATTCAACAATACATTTCTAAATAAAACATAACATCAATGAAAAAGTCTCAAGAGTAATGAAAAATTATTTTGAACTAAATGAAATGAAAACACAAGAAACCAAAAGTTCTTGGATACAGAAAAAGCAGTGCCTAGAGGGAAACATAGGCCATTGAACAAATACACTGAAAAAAGCAAAGATCTATAATCAATAATGTAAGCATCTCCCTTAGGAAACAATAAAGGAAGAGTAAACTAAATCCTAAGTAAGCAAAATAAAAGAAATTATAAAAACTAGACAAGAGGGCCGGCACCGTGGCTTAGCGGTTGAGTGTGCATGCTCCGTTGCTGGCGGCCTGGGTTCGGATCCCGGGCACGTACCGACGCACAGCTTCTCCGGCCATGCTGGGGCCACGTCCCATGTGCAGCAGCTAGAGGGATGTGCGGCTGTGACATGCAACTATCTGCTGGGGCTTTGGGGGAAAAAATAAATAAATAAATAAAATTATGGAAAAAAAAACCCCTAGAAATCAATGTCATTGTGGCAAATAAAGGGAGAAAATTAAAACAAAAATCGGATTCTTTGATAAGACTAATAAAATTGATAAACATCTAGTCAAGATAAAGAAAAGACGGAAGACAGATATTACTAATATAAAAAAGGAAAGGATGGAGAAATGAAAATAAAAAAGGATTTGATATAATCCAACATCCATTTATGACAGACTAGTAATAGAGGGGAAGTTCCACTTCTTGAGATAGACCATCTTTACAAATCCTGTAGCTAAATTGATAACGTTTGTTTTATATGGCACAATTGTCTCTGTGAAATATCTGAAAGAATTCACAACAGAAAAATTCTTGGAATTAATAAGAGAGTACAGCAAGATTGAAGGATACATGAGTCAATTGCTTTCCTTACAGACCCACACAAATATAGTCAAATGATCTTTGACAAAGAAGGAAAGACAATTCAAATGAAAAAGAGAGTCTTTTAAACAAACAGTATGGAAATAATGGATATCCACATGCAAACACACACACACAAAACAGATGTAGACATAGACCTTACACTTTTCACAAAAATTAACTCAAAACACATCACAGATATAAATGAAAAATGCCAAAGGAATAAAATTCTAGAAGACAACATAGGAGAAAATCTATATGACATTGGGTTTGCAGATGAATTTTTAGATACAAAACCAAAAAGCAAGGTCCACAAAAAAAATATATATATATATTTTACTTCATTAAAATGAAAAAATCCTGCTCTGAGAAAGACAGTCTGTTAAAAGAAAAAAACCATAATTTACAGAGTAAGAAAAAATCTTTGTAAAACACTTATCTGATAAATAAGTGGTATCAAAAATATCCAAAGAGGGCCGGCCCTGTGGCTTAGCGGTTAAGTGCACGCACTCCGCTGCTGGCAGCCCGGGGTTCGGACCCCGGGTGCGCACCGATGCACCACTTCTCTGGCCATGCTGAGGCCGCGTCCCACATAGAGCAATTGGAGGATGTGCAGCTATGACATACAACTATCTACTGGGGCTTTGGGGGAAAAAAATAAATCAATAAAAAAATTAAAAAAAAATATCCAAAGAACTCGTAAAACTCAACAGTCAAAAGACAAACAACCCAATTAGAAAAGAGGCAAAAGATCTGAACAGACAGCTCACTGAAGATGATATACATCTGTAGATGGGACATAAGCAATATGAAAACATGCTTCACATCAAATGTCATTGGGAAATTGCAAATAAAACAACAGTGAGGTATCATTAAACATTTATTTATTTATTTTTTTGTGAGGGAGATCAGCCCTGAGCTAACATCAGTGCTAATCCTCTTTTTGCTGAGGAAGACCGGCCCTGAGCTAACATCTATTGCTAATCCTCCTCCTTTTTTTGCCCCCAAAGCCCCAGTAGATAGTTGTATGTCATAGCTGCACATCCTTCTAGTTGCTGTACGTGGGACGCCGCCTCAGCATGGCCGGAGAAGCGGTGCGTCGGTGCGCGCCTGGATCCAAACCCGGGCCGCCAGCAGCGGAACGCGTGCACTTAACCGCTAAGCCAAGGAGTCGGCCCGGCAAGGCAGATTTTTAAACAAGATGTCCTTCAAGTGTTGAACAGACAATCAATGGTGTATCCATACAGTGAAATACTGTTCAGTGATAAAAGGAAATGAGATATCAAGTCATGAAAACACATGGAGGAACTTTAAAAGTATATTGCTAAATAAAGAAGGCAATGTGACAAGGTTACATAGTGTATGATTCCAAATATATGACATTCTGGAAAAGACAAAAGCATGAGCCAGTAGAAAGATCTTTGGTTGTGAAGAACTTGGGGGTGGAGGGAGGGATGAATCAATAGGTGGAGCACAGAGGATTTTTAGGGAAGTGAAACCACACTCTACGATACAGAAATAATGGATCCATGTTATTATACAATTACAAAAACTCATACATTGTACAACACAGAGTCAATGCTAATGTACACTGTGATGCATCAATATGGGTTTGGAAATTGTAAAAAAATGTACAGCAGTAACACAAATTGTGAAAAATAGTGCAAACTGTGTGGAGGCAGAGAGAAGGGTCATCTGGAAAGTATGTAAATTCTGATCAATTTTTCTGTAAACCGAAAACTACTCTAAGAGAAACTGAAGTCTTTCAAAAAAAACATGAAGACAGACTCATTACAATTCACCCCTGATGACTGAAACAGAACATCTCTCATCCAACTGATTTCAATAAGCCACTATGGTGCTCTATGAGCCTGAGACCATAAAGCAGGTGAAACTTCCACCGAATGCCTTGTTGGAGAGCAGGGCACTGTATACTCTGAGAGGTGCCACGGTTACTATCAGTAGTGTCAGAACTCCAAGGTGGATAACGAGTGTCCTGGTGAGTCCCTGTATTGTAGACCTAGTATACACAAGTACACACAGTGTTACATTGATTCCTATTTTGATTATTTCTGAGTCAAGAGATTCCCAGGGTTCTTTTACCACAAAGGGACATCTCTTAGACAATCATCAAAGAGTCTGTGAACATATGCAGATAACGTCAATTTTTGGCCAGCAGTAAAGTGACTGCCTGATATTTGCATAGCTCTGCTGACCCTTGGGTTTGGTTCATCAGGGATGTCCCAATAAAAGGATGAAGAGCAGCAACTCTCCACTGAGCTCCATCATGTATGAATGTGTATTGCCGTCCTTAAAGTCTATGCACTCCCCAGTGCTGTGCATTCAGTTAATCCTGAGGAACTACCCAGGGAACCAAGGTGTCTGGGAGAGGGGTGACCTCCTCCAGCACCCTAGCATCTTTCAACAAACTGAAGAAAGAAAAGCCATGACCCTCCTGCAGGTGGCATAAGGTACAGGGCCAGGGTTCGGCTCCGTGCTATCACAAGTCGGTGTCCGCAGCTGGGCTGAGCTGCCAGGGAGCTGTATCCAAGTCCTAAGGCATAATATGTGCCTTGATCAAGGGTCACATGCTCAGTGCTTGTGAGAGCCCCTATTTGCAAGAGATCTCTGTACCTGGTGATAATAGCAGCTCTAATGACATGTAGTGTGGGGACTAGCACAGGTTCTTGCATCAGAAGCCTATGGACAACTTAAGGCCTTCAACCAGAGAGCCTCAAATCACTGCCATCAGGGTTAGAGGCCTCCTCCAGGATGACAGGTTGCTTTATAGAGTTTAAGGAACCCGGCCTAAAGTTGGTTTTCAACTAATCTCTTCGCCGTGCCAAACGCAGTCTGCGGATGTTGTCTATTATAACACAGAGGGTCAGGATCTGTGGCAACAGATGCAACGGTAGCAGCAACAGCAGAGTTACTTAGGGGTCCTGGAGAGCCCTCTGGAATTTCCACACCTACTGGCTGCATTTTCCCGTCTCTTCTCTTTCTCTCTGAAATAATTGCTCTTTAAGGAGTGACCATCTAATATGTTTATGTCATTCACAGAGTATAGTCATCTTCATAACCCCAGACATCCCCTAATGTCAAGGTGACCCCAGCTTCAGTCTCACCTTCATTCTAAACACACAGATAGATTCCACCCGAGACATGTGATCTGGGACTGCAATCAAGATGGCCCCATTCTCATACTCCTGCTTTCAAAGGACAAGGAATTATCAAAACTGTCAACTCAGAGTCCTCTGTATATAGAACCCATTTTTGGTGTTGGCAACAACGCACACAGGGCAGCACAGCTCACAGGAGGAGCTGCCCAGCAAGCAGCAGCTCACAGTGCAGGAGCCTCCAGGCTTTCTCATCAGCCCGTCCAGACAAGAAGGCCTAGGGGAAAGGGAGGGGTGAGGCTTAAGTTCTCAGAAGCCAAACATCAAATATGTGGACCCTTGGCTACTCATTATAAGAACAAACATGGGTGAGAAAAATAGGCATTCACACTGGCTTGTTTTTATATAAAGAAACACTAACAGGATGATGAAGCAGTGATCAAAACTGGTCATTTGAGGGGGGCTAGAGTGAGAGCAGAGGAGTGGGGCAGGACATGCAGGCAGGGAATCTTCTTAAGTTAGTTTCCTCTCAGGAATTTTTTAACCTCCTCATGCAATCTTTATTTAAAACAAGGATTTAGGGCCGGCCCCATGGCTTAGCGGTTAAGTGCGCGCGCTCTGCTGCTGGTGGCCCAGGTTCAGATCCTGGGCGCGCACCGACGCACCGCTTCTCCGGCCATGCTGAGGCCGCGTCCCACATACAGCAACTAGAAGGATGTGCAACTATGACATACAGCTATCTACTGGGGCTTTGGGGGGAAAAAATAAATAATAATAATAATAAAATAAAATAAAGATTTATTTAAAATAAGGTATAATATACCTTATATTTTCTTATGCTTGATCATTATTTCTAATTAACTTTTGCTGTTTAAAATTAATTTAATTTTAATGTTTTTACATAGGAAATCACTCTAAGATTTAATCCTTGAAACAATAATGGAGGGCCGGCCCCGTGGCTTAGCAGTTAAGTGCGCGCGCTCCGCTGCTGGCGGCCCAGGTTCAGATCCTGGGCGCGCACGGACGCACCGCTTCTCCGGCCGTGCTGAGGCTGCGTCCCACATACAGCAACTAGAAGCATGTGCAGCTATGTCATACAACTGTCTACTGGGGCTTTGGGAGAAAAAAATAAATAAATAAATTTAAACAATAATGGATATAAAACCCCAGACAATAAAACAAATTACAAAGCCTCCTCTAACAAAAACGACAAGGGACATTACAGTTTGTCCCTCCACTTTATTTCACACTGGGGATATTTTCAGGATAGAGTAGCAAATTACAAAACATTAGGGGTTTGCAATTATATCCTGCAATAAACTAGGAATTCCAAAGATTTACATAAGCTATGACCTGTTTCCTTATATCAGTGAAAATAGAAATTCATGTGCTTTTTCCTCACATCATTAAGACAGGAATACATTTATTTGCCCTAGGAAAGGTATAGCCTTTTATGTGTCAAGGTTCTCTTGGGACACAGACACACAAAAACTCACCTAAAGTTGGAAAATGCACTTGAGAACTTAAGTACACCCATCTCACATCTTGAGGTTCTCTTGGCTAAATGAAACAAAAAATTCTATTTTGTTCCAGAATTTTCCTGCCTTCCTCACATGATATCTCTCAGTCAACTTACATTATGAAACCCCACGTGCTCATGGAAACTTGATTCAAAGGGCTGCTGATAAAGAAATCCAAGGACAGAAATACAAATACTCAAATCAGCTCGTAGAAGCAGCCTTCTTGCCTATTGTTCAGAAGGAAAACCCACACTCAGAAAGTTGACTATATTCCCAAATTTATGGTGTAAACACTCCTGGTTGAGATGTAACCCCTAGAGTGGGTCAGTCCCTGGTGAAGGAGGGTAGAGACACCTGAGCAGCCACAGGAATGAACTCTGGGGGCTCCACACACCCTCCCCTCTCCTGTGAGCATGGAAGCACTGCCTCCCCCAGGCTTCCATTCTCACAAGTGAGGAGACTCTCAGCCTGATTCAGTTTAAGGTTCTGACCCAAATGAACACCCAAGTTCATAAACCCTCTGTCCACAGGACAGAACATCTGATCTTCACAGGGTTTCTCAACATGCAGAAATTACACTCAGTGTACCTACAGTGTGGATGCAAAACTCAATGTTTAAAATGTCCAGGCCTAAGGAAGCACGACCACAACCTCAGAAACGGCATGACTCCCTGACCCCCAAGTGCACGTGCACCCCCAGCTTTCCAGGGCTCTGCAGCTCCTCTCAGTATAAAGGCTCCTTCCACGGTGGGTGTGAGCAGGAGGACACCTGCAGGGGGCTGCTCCCCAGAAACAACCAATTAGGCCTTTAAGTCGTTCCCTTTGCAGGCTCAAGGGGGCATTAGCTTGGGTCTTTGACTGCAGGCCTCTACTCCCCACTGGAGATGCTTTGGAACATGACTGTTATTTTTTTTTTTCTGTGAGCAAGGTCAGCCCTGAGCTAACATCCATGCCAATCCTCCTCTTTTTGCTGAGGAAGACTGGCCCTGAGCTAACATCTGTGCCCATCTTCCTCCACTGTATATGGGATGCCACCACAGCACAGCCTGACAAGCGGTGCGTTTGTGCACGCCCCGGACGTGAACCGGGCTGCCAGCAGCGGAGCGCGCACACTTAACTGCTACACCAGGGGACCGGCCCCCATGATTGTCATTTTAAAATGACACAAGCCCAGTGTTTGAATAATCTAACAAAATCACTTAAACCCAGCCTTTCTGTAGAAAATTGTAAAGTACTTTTATAAGTTCAACTAGAAAACACCAAATATCTATTCCTTTTAGGAAAAAAAGTCAATTAATTATTACTGTTACTCAGCAAGCGCTCACCGCCCAATGTGCACAGAAGGTGATACCGTGACACACCAGTCTTTGAAGGAAGAAACAGTTTATTGTATAACTGATTGGCAAGGAGACAGAAGGACAGGCTCTCAACTGTCTCCCAGGATACAAAGTTAAGGGGTGAGGTTAAAGAGAGCATGGAGGGCCAGCTGGTATGCAGAGGCCCTGGCAGGATGAGTTTTGATTGGTAGATCAAAACTTTCTCTTCTGCACATGCTCCTGGCTGGCTCATCTCCCCTGAAAAATAGCTTTAATGTCCTGTTGTTAAGATGGAGTGAGTTATGGGAGGTCACCAGGAAAAGCACAGTAAATAAGGGTAAAGTTGTAATGCAGATTTAATTCCTTGCCTTCTCCATTGATAAGACATTCTAGATTTAGGTCATCCTCCCCCTCCTGGCACCCTTACAAATCGACATTTCTCTTATAAACATAAATTTCCCTTACAAAAGGGTAACTTCTACTAGGTTTTCAGAGCTTTGCCTGTGTCTGCTGTTTTTTAATAATCAGCTCAAAATAGCCCTTATACCAAAGATTCATATTTTGGGCTGGCAAATTCTGTTCCTGGTCCTGTGGTGATGCTATTTCCATGGCAAGAAATCACACTTGAACACTTGTCGTCTGCATGTCTAAGCCCTGGAATTTCATTTGAAAACACCCAAATGTAAAGAACAGACCTCAGAAACTTACTACACACGTTCAGGGAAAGAAAGAGTGAAACAAGTATTGTTAACAAATGGAACATAATACAGGGATATTATATTTTTTCTAAAATTCACCTCTTTTTGCCTGTTTTGAACATTTTTTTTGTGTGTGTGTGTGGACAATTAGCCCTGACCTAACATTTGTTGCCAATCCTCCTCTTTTTGCTGAGGAAGATTGGCCCTGGGCTAACATCTGTGGCCACCTCCCTCTACTTTATATCTGGGACACCTGCCACAGCATGGCTTTGATACCGGCTCAAGACAAGGTTGACATGAGGGAAGCCACGTTGTAGAAAAGAAACCCTACTGTAACTTTGAATGACCTCTGACTAACTAGCCCAGCTGGATCTGCACCCTCCAGGAGATCTAACTGCTCTGTGGATTTTACGACCCCTGCTTGTGCATGTACCTCCCAGCTGCGATAAGATGATAACTTTGTTCTTCCGAGTTCCTTAGGAATGTGATGACCCCCCCAACAGAGAAATCTACGCTAATAGCCATCATCAATGAAAACTGAAAGATCCGGTGTGGCGACTCCCAGTCTGTAACACCAGAAGGTCAACATTCCTAACCCCCTCCCCAATAACCCACCAGCCTATATAACTGCTGTAAGACTTGGTGCCCCTTAAGATGTTTTTTTTTTTCAGACATGAGTCGGCCATCTTCCTTCTTGCTAGCAAGCTGTAATAAAAAAGTCCTTTTTCTCCCACCACCTTGCCTGTTGACTATTGGCATGTCTTGCAGTGAGCAGAAGGCCCCACGTTGGGCAGATGAGTGGGGTGTAGGTCCGTGCCTGGGATCCAAACCTGTGAACCCTGTGCTACCAAAGCAGAGTGCATAAACTTAACTACTATGCCACCAGGCCAGCCCCTTGAACTATTTTATATTGTCTTCCAAGCTCTATTGACTAAATATATTTACCCATAATGAAAAATGGAGACTTAAAGAAGGGAATAAATCTTCTCTAGGTCACAAACTCAAGCAGGGTGAGTGCCAATGGGACAGATCATCCAGGAAAGTTTCTCAAGAGGAAACTCCACCCAAACGACTTCCCATAGGATGTCTGTGCCCAGAAAGATCCTGGGGGGAGAGACACAAGGATTTA
Source organism: Ceratotherium simum simum (assembly GCF_057802395.1). Taxonomy (NCBI): domain Eukaryota; kingdom Metazoa; phylum Chordata; class Mammalia; order Perissodactyla; family Rhinocerotidae; genus Ceratotherium; species Ceratotherium simum. The sequence goes on along the minus strand of NC_141938.1, from coordinate 3,972,178 downwards.
CTGCAATGTAGTTCCAGGGAGTTATTCTCTGCTTTCCTCTCACGTAAAATACAAATAAAATCTTTTAAAGAGATCCATCCATGGCTCTGGGGCATAATGATAAACAGTTAAATTACTGGAACTGTTTGAAGTGCACTATGGAGGATGAAGAATTGATAAAGATGCTGTGAATCAGGAGGGGAAGTTGACTTTGGGAATGTGGGGAGGGATCTAAAAATTTAGACACTTATTGTCAGCCCTAGGAAGAGTTAGCCTGGAGAGACAGGGTCATGGATTTGAGACCCCTGTCGGGGGAAGAGGGAGAATCTCCCTCTGCCCTTTCCCTTAAGGTTTTTCTGGCTGGCCAAATAATCAACAAGACAGGTTAGCAGGAGAAAATAATACCAAGTTTAATAACATGTATACACGGGAGAAGCTCAGAAATGAGCAACTCGTCCCTCTGTCTCAGCTGCTTGCTTAAGTATCGCAGCTAAAGGCGAGGAGCGTGTTGGGGGTGGGTAGTGGCCTGGGACTTCAGAGGGCAGGAGGACAATTCTTTTCGGGGTCATCTATAGATAAGTGGTCAGGGAGAGACAGAGTTTTTTTTGATAAAAGGCGCTTGGTGCCCCTCCCATTGTAACATCTATTTTACATTATCTTTATAGCCATCATGATAGAAGATCTGTTCCAGGAATGAGCCACCATGTCAGATTTTTTTAGGCAGTTAGTGGGGGAGGTCAAATGTCCTTATTGTCTTCAGCTCGAAATAATCCGCATACCAGAGTGGTGCTTCCTGGGGCAGCTTGCCCTGAGCACCATCACCCCACTCCCCAAACATTTGGAAAACTCATGAGAAAATAGGTGCGCAGTGGTGAGGAAGGAGGCACTGGGGACCTAACAGACCACAGCACTTCCTACACACAAACCCCAGAGACTGAGTCACGATAGTCCCTGATGACCCTCCCCATGGTCATTGCACAATCTGGGGAGACATGGGGCTGTGGTTGCAGAGCTGCCCAGAGAGGCTCCGGGGCTGATGTCACCTCCCACAGTGACAGACAGGACACCCAGTTTCCTGGTTACTGGCCCAGCACCTACAATGCAGGCCAGAGGGGACTGAGGTTCCAGTGGGGCCACCTGCGGACTGAAGTCCACAGACACTGGAGTTGACTAGAGAGAGGCCAGGTCCCACCACAGCTTGGTTCTAACCAGCTCCTCCTCCATGTCTCCTCACCCCAGGGCTGCACACTTACCATTTCTAGGTCTCCTGGGTTTCTCTGAGTCCTTCCTATGACTCCCATGGCTACTGCAGATCACAGCATGACAGAGGCTGCAACAGAGTCACCTGGGATGATTAAGGTAGGTGACAATAGATTTGGAGAATGGCAGGAGCTACAAGGGACATCCACATAGGCACAGTGCATCACACCACTCTCCTGCCTCAGCAGTTCCCCCAAGTGGACAGTCTAGAAGCCCTCATCCCAGAGTGAAGTGGCGGGGGCCGGGGGGGGGGGGGGGGGGCCCCTGCATCACCCAGTGGAACCAGCCCAGGCAGGTGGCTGAAACCTGACTCAACTGGCACATTTGCATTTAAACACAACTATTTCCGGGCCTGGGGCAGCCTCTATTGTTTTCAGCCAGCTCTTTGTGAACACGTGGGTGCAGGTATACACTGGGAACTCCTGATTGAGTTCCAAACGGAGCAAGTACAGACAATGAGGGTGGCCCAGGCCAGGCCACACTGAAACAAGAGGGTCTTCTGTCCTCTAGATGTCAAGGGCTTGTCACAAGCCTGCCAGGCCTATCATAGAACTATGACCCTTGTTTAGAAATGCACTTGAATGTGACCTCACCATCTGTAACAAAGAGTCAGGCTCCATTTTAATCTGTGATCCTTGCTAGTGATGAGCCTTCCACTCATCCCTTCCCCACCCCACTCATTTGGTACTGAAGACGAAGAATCCCAGAGCACTTGGCTCTGGTGGCAAGTTTGAATCCCACAGCCCTAGCCTGAATGCAAGGGCCCTTCTCAGTCTAACCAGAGGGTGTGATATACAGCCATTAAAAGTCTTAGGTGTACATTTTACACTGAAAGGAAATTTATTTTAGATCAGTTTTTGCCCATTTCCCTAGGACCTTTCAAATGTTAATCACTATAATATACAGATCTAAGGCAACTGATTCCTACTTTCACTGATATAAGGAAAACAACAAATCAGTATGCAAATGTGGGATGGACCTGAAAACTCTTCCCCCGCACCCTAGCTTTATCAAGGTGTAACTGACTAATAAAACTGTCTATATTTAAAGATTACAATGTGATGATTTGATATACATATACAACTTGAATACCTGAAATTTGCTAAAACAAGGGATTAAGCCTTCTCACCACACAGACACACACACACACACACACACACACACACACACGTAAGTGCCTAGGATTAGAATTGATGGGTCAAATGGTATTTTTAGGTTTTATATTTGAGGAACTCCCAGACATTTTTCCACAGTGACTACAACATTTTATATTCTCACCACCCATGTATGAGAGTTCAAATTTATAAATATATCCTCAACAAAACTTGTTATTATCTTGTTTCTTGATATACTCATCCCAGTGGCTGTGAAGTGGTATCAGACTTGGGTTTTGATTTGCATTTCCTTGATGACTAACAATGTTCAGCATCTTTTCATATGCTCTTAATCATTTCTCTATCTTCCTTGAAAATAGTGCATTCAGATCTTTTGCCATATTTAAATTGAGTTATTTGACTTTTTTTTTTTTTTTTTTTGATGAGGAAGATCAGCCCTGAGCTAACATCCATGCCAATCCTCCTCTTTTTGCTGAGGAAGACTGGCCCTGGGCTAACATCTGTGCCCATCTTCCTCCACTTTATATGGGACGCCACCACAGCATGGCCTGACAATAGGTGCATCGGTGCGCGCCCGCGATCCCAACTCGGGCTGCCAGCAGCAGAGCGTGCGCACTTAACCACTGCGCCATGGGGTCGGTCTCAGTTATTTGACTTTTATAATTAAGTTTTAGGAGGTTTAGATATTTTTGATATCACTTCTTTCTCAGATAAATGATTTGCAAAATTTAATTCCATTCTACGGGTTGTGTTTTCACTCTCTTGCCTTAAAAATTTTACTTTTAATTGTGGTAATACACACATACCATAAAATTTACATTTTCAGCATTTTCTAAGTGTATAGTTTAATTATAGCACACGTCAGAATTTGCTTTCTTTTTAAAGCTGAATAATACACCATTGTATGTACGCGCCAAATTGTTTTCATCCGTTCATCTGTTGATGGGCACTTGGGTAACTTCCACCCTTTGGTTATTATAAATAATGCTAACATAAACACGAGTACACATATATCTAAGTCTCCACTTTCAATCCTACTTCAATTCTCAGAAGTAGAATTTCTAGTTCAGAGGGTAACTCCGTTTGTAATTTTTGAAAGAATCACCACGTTGTATTTCATACCATCAACATAATTTTATATTCCCAGTGATAGTGCACAAGGGTTCCAAAGGGTGTTTTCACTCTCTTGATAGTGTCCTTTGAAGCACAAAGTCATTAACTTGATGAAGTCCAAATTACCTTTTTTTTTTTTTTTCTATTTTGCTCTTGGTGCCTTATCTAAAATTGTTTGACAAGTCCAAGGTCAGGATTATTTTCCTACGTTTTATCTAAGTATGTTATTGTTTACTCTTATGTTTAGGTCTTTATCCTTTCTGGTAAATTATTGTATTTGATGTCGTGTAAGGTTGAAACCTCTTTCTTTTGCATATGGCTATCCAGTTGGCCCACCACCAACATATACGAAGAATATTCTTGCCCCATACTTGGAACCTTTTTCAAGTATCAGTTGACCACAGATGTATAGGTTTATTTCTCAAATCTCAATCTATTCCACAGATCTCTATGTCTATCCTTGCGTCAGAACCACACACTCTTGATTACCATCGCATGTTACAAAGTTTTAAATGAGGAAATGTCAGTCCTACCCCTTTGTTTTTCTTTTTCCAGATTGCTTTGGCTATTCTGGTTAACTTGCAGTTCCACATAATTTTATGAAAGAGCTTCCCAATTTGTATAAAGGAATAAGCTGGGATCATGACAGGTATGTGCTGAATCTCGGATCATTGGGGGAGCAGTGCCATTTCAACAATGCCAAGTCTTCTGATCAATGAAATTGGGACAATTTCCCATTTATTTATACATTTTTAATTTCTTTTGACCATATGTTGCAGTTCTCTGAGTATTCATTTTGTACTTCTGCTAAATTTATTCCTAAGTATTTTATTCCTTTTGATTTTATTGCGAATGTATTTCTTAATTTCATTATCAAATTGGTCATTTCAAGTATACAGAAATACAATTGATTTTTATATTTTGATGTATCCTACCATTTGGCTGACCTTAATTATCAGTTCTAATTATTTTTTTAGTGGATTCCTTGGAGTTTTCTAAAAACAAGATATCTCAGCTAGAAGTAGAGAGAGTTTTAAATCTTTCTAACCAATCCTTATGCATTTTTTGATGTCTTAATAGTTTGTAACATTGTGAAATTTTGGTTGTACATTATTGTTTGCCAGTCACCATATAAATGCCTCCTTTTACCCCTTGTGCCCACCCCCCAACAGCCTTGCCCCTGGTAACCACCATACAGTTCTCTCTGGCCGTGTGTTGGTTTATATTCCATATATGAGTGATATTCATGTGGTATTTGTCTTTTTCTCTCCAGCTTATTTCACTCAACATAATATCCTCCAGGTCCATCCATGTTGTTGCAAATGGGAAGATTTTGTCTTTTTTATGACTGAGTAGTATTCCATTGTATATATATACTACATCTTCTTGATCCAATCATCAGTTGAGGGACACTTGGGTTGCTTCCACTTCTTGGCTATAGTGAATAATGCTGCAATGACATAGGGGTGCATAAGCCTCTTGGGATTGGTGATTTCAAGTTTGTTGAATAGATTCCCAGTAGTGGGACAGCTGGCTCGTAGGGTATTTCTATTTTCAATTTTTTGAGGAATCTCCATACTGTTTTCCATAGAGGCTGCATCAGTTTGCATTCCCATCAGCAGTGAATGAGGGTTCCCATTTCTCCACACCCTCTCCAACATTTGTTTTTTGTCTTGGTGATTGCAGCCATTTTCTGACTGGTGTAAGGTGATATCTTAGCGTAGTTTTGATTTGCATTTCCCTGATGATCAGTGATATTTAACATCTTTTCATATGCCTATTGGCCATCTGTATACCTTCTTTGGAGAAGTGTCTTTCCATTTCCTCTGCCCATTTTTTGATCGGGTTGCTTGTCTTTTTGTTGTTCAGTTGTGTGAGTTCTTTATATATTATTTAGATGAACTCCTTGTCAGATATGTGTTTTGCAAATATTTTCTTTCAGCTGGTGGAGTGTCTATTCATTTGCCTGGTTTCATTTGCCTTGTAGAAGCTCTTTAGTCTGATGAAGTCCCACTTATTTGTTTTTTCTTTAGTTTTTCTTGTCCAAGTAGACATGGCATCGGAAAAGATTCCTTTATGACCAATGTCAAATAGTGTATTGCCTTTATTTTCCTCTAGGAGTTTTATAGTTTCATGTCTCACCTTCAAGTCTTTGATTCACTTCGAGTTAATTTTTGTGAATGGCGAAAGCAGATGGTCTACTTTCACTCTTTTGCATGTGGCTGTCCAGTTTTCCCAGCAGCATTTATTGAAGAGACTTTCCTTTCTCCATTGTATGTTCTTAGCTCCTTTGTCAAAGATTAGCTGTCCGCAGATGTGCGGTTTTATTTCTGGGCTTTCAGTTCTGTTCCATTGATCTGTGTGTCTGTTTTTGTACCAGTACCATGCTGTTTTGATTACTATTGCTTTGTAGTGTTTTGAAGTCAGGGATTGTGATGCCTCCAGCTTTGTTCTTTTTTCTTAGTATTGTTTTAGCTATTTGGGGTCTTTTGTTGCCCCATATGAATTTCAGTATTTTTTGTTCTATTTCCATGAAGAATGTTCTTGGGATTCTGATTGGGACTGCATTGAATCTGTAGATTGCTTTAGGTAATATAGATATTTTAACTGTTTATTCTTCCAATCCATATGCATGGGATATCTTTCCATTTCTTTACGTCATCATCGATTTCTTTCGATAATGTCCTATAGTTTTCATTACATAGGTCTTTCACCTCCTCTGTTAGATTTATTCCTAGATATTTTATTCTTTTTGTTGCCATTGTAAATGGAAGTATCTTTTTCAGTTCTCTTACTGTTAGTTCGTTATTTGTATACGGCAATGCAAATGATTTTTCTAAGTTGATTTTGTACGCTGCAACTTTGCTGTAGTTGTTGATTATATCTAATAGTTTTTCAATGGATTCTTTAGGTTTTTCTATATATAAAGTCATGTCATCTGCAAATAGTGAGAGTTTCACTTCTTTGTTGCCATTTGAATTCCTTTTATTCCTTTTTCTTGCCTAAATGCTCTATCTAAAACCTCCAGAACTAAGAGTGGCAAGAGTGGGCACCCATGTCTTTTTCCTGTTCTTAGAGGAATGGCTTTCAGACTTTCCCCATTGAGTATGATGTTGGCTGCGGGTTTGTCATATATGGCCTTAGTTATGTCAAGGTACTTTCCTTCTATACTCATTTTGTTGAGAGTTTTTATCATAAATGGATGTTGGATCTTCCCAAATGCTTTCTCTGCATCTATTGAGATGATCATGTGGTTTTTATTCCTCATTTTGTTAATGTGGTGTATCATGATGATTGATTTGTGGATGTTGAACCATCCCTGTGTCCCTGGTATAAATCCCACTTGATCGTGGTGTATGATCTTTTTAACATATTGCTGTATGCAGTTTGCCAATATTTTGTTGAGGATTTTCATCAGCGTTATTGGCCTGTAGTTATCCTTCTTTGTATTGCCCTTGTCTGGCTTTGGTATCAGGGTGATGTTGGCCTTATAGAATGTGCCAGGAAGTGTTCCATCTTCCTCTATTTTTTGAAATAGTTTGAGAAGGATAAGTATTAAGTCTTCTTTGAATGTCTGGTAAAATTCTCCAGAGAAGCCATCTGGTCCTGGACTTTTACTCTTTGGGGGAGGTGGTTTTTTTTTTTTTTTTTGTGAGGAAGATCAGCCCTGAGCTAACATCCATGCCAATCTTCCTCTTTTTTTTTGCTTAAGACCGTCCCTGAGCTAATATCTATTGCCAATCAGCCACCTTTTTTTTTTTTTCCCCTTTTTCTCCCCAAAGCCCCAGTAGATAGTTGTATGCCATAGTTGCACATCCTGCTAGTTGCCGTATGTGGGACACCGTCTCAGCATGGCCGGACAAGTGGTGCGTTGGTGCGTGCCCGGGATCCGAACCCGGGCCGCCAGTAGTGGAACACACGCACTTAACCGCTAAGCCACAGGGCCGGCTGGGGGAGGTTTTAAATTACTGTCTCAATCTCTTTACTTGTGATTGGTCTATTCTGTATGTCTTCTTGGTTCAGCTTTGGGAGGTTGTATGAGTCTAAGAATTTATCCATTTCTTCTAGATTGTCCACTTTGTTGGCATATAGTTTTTCATAGTATTCTTCTATAATCCTTCGTATTTCTGTGGTGTCGTGATTTCTCCTCTTTCATTTCTAATTTTATTTATTTGAGCTTTCTCTCTTTTTTTCTTAGTGAGTCTGGCTAAGGGTTTGTCAACTTTGTTTATCTTCTCAAAGATCCAAGTTTTTGTTTCATTGATCCTTTCTACTGGTTTTTTCGGTTTCAATTTCATTTATTTCTGCTCTAATTCTTATTATTTCTCTCCTTCTGCTGATTTTGGGCTTTGTTCGTTCTTCTTTTTCTAGTTCTGTTAGGGGTAGTTTAAGGTTGCTTATTTGGGCTTTTTCTTGTTTGTTAAGGTGGGCCTGTATTGCTATGAGTTTCCCTCTCAGGACTGCTTTTGCTGCATCCCATACGAGTTGGTATGGTGTGTTATCATTTTCATTTGTCTCCAGATATTTTTTGATTTCTCCTTTAATTTCAATGATGATCCATTGGTTGTTCAGTAGCATGTTGTTTAATCTCCACATTTTTATCACTTTCCCAGTTTTTTTCTTGTATTTGATTTCTAGTTTCCTAGCATTATGGTCGGATAAGATGCTTGTTATGATTTCAATCTTCTTAAATTTATAGAGGCTTGCCTCGTCTCCCAACATGTGGTCTATCTTTGAGAATGTTCCATGCGCACTTGAGAAGAATGTGTAGTCAGCTGTTTTGGGATGGAGTGCTCTGTATATGTCTATTAAGTCCATTTCATCTAGATTTTCATTTAAGTCCACTATTTCTTTATTGATTTTTTGTCTGGATGATCTATCCATTAACGTAAGTGGGGTATTAAGACCCCCTACTATTACTGCGTTGTTGTTAATATCTCCTTTTAGGTTTGTTAATAGTTGTTTTATGTACTGTGGTGCTCCTGTGTTGGATGCATACATTTATAGTTGCATGGTGGAGTGTCCCTTTTATCCTTATATATTGCCCCTCTTTGTCTCTCATTACCTGTTTTATCTTGAAGTCTACTTTATCCGATATAAGTATGCCAACACCTGCTTTCTTTTGTTTGCCATTAGCTTGGAGTATTTTCTTCCATCCTTTCACTCTGAGTCTGTGTTTGTCTTTAGTGCCCGGGATGCAAACCCAGGCCGCCAGCAGCGGAGCACACGCACTTAACCACTATGCCACAGGGCCAGCCCCAGGTCTTGCTTTTTAATCCGTCTCCCCACTCTGTGTCTTTTGATTGGAGAATTCAATCCATTTACATTTAGAGTGATTATTGATAATGAGGGCTTAACTGTTGCTATTTTATCGCTTATTTTCCGGTTCTTCTGCATTTCCTTTGTTTCTCGTCCCGTGTGTTTTGGACTACCACTAATTCAGTTTGGTAGTTCTGTATGATGACTCTTTTAGTTTTCTCTTTATTTATTATCTGTTAGTCTGTTTTGATTATTTGTTTAGTGGTTATCTTGAGGTTTGTATAAAAAATCTCATGGATGAGATAGTCCATTATCTGATGACCTCTTATTTCATTAGACTAAGTTGATTTGATCCCTTTCCTCTTCCCCTTCTAAGTAATTATTGTCACAACTTGTTCCATCATGTGTTGTGAGTGTGTGTTTAAAGTGATGAGGTTATATTTATTTTTGGTGTTTTCCTTCCTGTGGTCTTTGATTTTGGTATTTAAGTGTTTGCTAACCATTCAGATAGAGCTACTATTTTTCTGATTTTGTCTACCTATTTTTCTCCTTGCTTGAAGCTTTGTATCCCCTTTCTTTTTTTTTTATTTTTTCAGGCATGAGGGCCCTCTTGAGCATTTCTTGTAGTGGTGGTCTCACGGCCATGAACTCCCTTAGCTTTTGTTTATCTGGGAAAGTTGTTATTTCTCCATTATATCTTAAGGATATTTTCACTAGATAGAGTATTCTTGGCTGAAAGTTTCTGTCTTTCAGAATTTTGAATATATCATTCCAGTCTTTCCTAGCCTGTAAAGTTTCTGTTGAGAAATCTGCTGAGAGCCTGATGGGAATTCCTTTGTACGTTATTTAATTATTTATTTTTGGTCTAGCTGCCCTTAATATTGTTCCCTTGTCATTGACTTTTGTCAGCTTTACTACTATATGCCTTGGAGAGGGCCTTTTCCTGTTGTAATATTTAGGAGATCTATTGGCTTCTTTTACTGGTAATTCCAGCTCCTTCCCCAGATTTAGGAAGTTCTCAGCTATTATTTCCTTGAATAAGCTCTCAGTTCCTTTTTCTCTCTCTTCTCCCTCAGGAATTCCTATAATCCTTATGTTACATTTCCTAATTGAATTGGATATTTCTCAGAGAATTTCTTTTTAGTCTTTGTTCTCTCTCCTCTTCCATCTGGAGAATATCTGCATTCCTATCCTCAATAATGCTAATTCTTTCCTCCATGCTGCCAGCTCTGTTCTTTAAAGATTCCAGGTTTTCCTTTATGTCCTCCATTGTGTTTTTCATTTCCAACAATACTGATTGGTTTTTCTTTATGGTTTCAATCTCTTTAGTGAAGAAATTCCTGATCTCATTGAATTGCTTATCTGTGTTTTCTTGTATTTCATTGAGCTTTTTTATGATAGCTATTTTGAATTCTCTGTCGTTTAGGTTATAAATTTCTGTGCCTTCAGGGTTGATTTCTGGGTGCTTGTCATTTTCCTTCTGGTCTGGAAAGTTAATGTATTTTTGAACTGTGGCTGTTAAGTTTGATTTATTTTTCTTCATCCTAATAACATCTGGTTGCAGTTTCCACCTGCCACCACTGGATGTGGGTCAAGGGCTGTGTATTCTGAGCCCACTGTGATCCACGAGCGCTCTGGCTGACCGGTTGTGCTGGAGCGCCAGGCATGTGGGGGTGAGGGGCTCTCTCTTTTGCCTGCCCATCCCAGGGGTCTTCTCATTCTTCCCTCACTATCTGCTCTCCTGGAGTGCTCAGATGTTGATGGCACTCCCGCTACAGTTCAGACTCCTCCATATGTGATTTTCCCACAGGCTGCGAGAGAACTTAGAGAGCAACAGTTTTCCTACAGAGAGCTGCCCCTGCCCCCTTTCTGGGGGCTGCGTGGACCCAGAGTGAGTCGCCAATCAGATCGGGAGGGGTAGGATTTCTCCTTATCTCTCCTCACTTCCTTTGGGGGCTCCAGCAGTCCACTCAGATGTGTGGCTGCGTGAGTCTCTCAGGCGTGCCCCTGTACTGTGTGAGTGTCCTTTGTTGGTAACGTGAATGTCTTTTTTTGTTGTATCTCATCCAGGGTGAGTTTACAGGGAAGCTCACTCTGCCAGGATGCTGACGTCTTTCATTCCTTATGCATTTTATTTCCTTTTCTTCTGTAATGGTTTTGGATAAAATCACCAGTATGTTCTAGAGTAGAAGTGGCAAGAGCAGACACTCTCTTTGCTTCCTTATCTTCAGGGGAAAGCATCCATTCTTTTACATCAAACATAACATTAGCTGTGGGTTTTCTATAAATGCTCATTATGATATTAGGAAATTTCCTTCTATTCCTAGTACTCTGAGTGCTTTCATCATGACAGGGTACTGGATTTTGTCAATTACTTTCCCTATGTCTACTGAAACAATCTGCCACTTTTGCTTATAATCTATTGATATTCTTTATTACATAAATGGATTTTGAGATGCTATCCCAACCTTTCATACCTGGAATAAATCTCACTTGGTCATTGCGTATAATTCTTTTATATGTTGCTGGATTGGGTTTGCTGGCATTTGTTGTACTGGCCTCACAATACGAGTATGAAGTGATCTTTCCATTTTAATTTTTTAAACAGTTTTTGATGATATGGTATTAAATAATCTTTGAATGTTTTGGAGAATTCTGTAATAATGAGGCAATCTGATCCTAGCCTTACTTTGTGGGTAGTTTTTGTTTATTATTTCTACCCCTTCACTTGTCATAGTTCTATTCCATTTTTCTATTTATTCTTGATTTAATTTCCATAGTTTGCATCTTTCATGGAATTTGTCCATTTCATCTGACTTATTTGTTGCCATACAATTGTTCATTGAATTCTTTTATAATCCTTCTATTTCAGTAACATCAGTAGTAATTGCCCTCTTTCTTTCGCATTGTATGAATTTGAACCTTTCATCATTTTCTCTAGATCAATCTAGCTAAAGATTTATTAATTTTGTTAATCTCTCCATAGAACCCACTTTTGGTTTCATTGATTTTCTCTGTGGTTTTTCTATTCTTTATGTCATTAATTTCCACTCTAATTTTTATTATTTCCTTTCTTCCTTGCCTTGAGTTTGGTACCTCATCTCTTTAAATCTGTTAAGGTGAAAGTTTAGGTTATTGATTAGAGATCTCTCTTCTTTGTTAGTATAGGCATTAATGGCTATAAATTTATTTCTTTCTACTGTTGCAGATGCAAGAAATAAACTTTGACATTTTAGTTATGAAATAAAGTTTTTCATTATCTCTAGTGATATTGTTTGTAGTCAATTTTGCCAGAAATTTGTATCATCTCTCAGTTATCTTGTGTGTGCTGTTTACAGATATATCTTTCCAGAGCTTTTACTTTCAATCTGTTTTTATCTTTGAATCTAAAATGTGTTTCCTGTACATAGCTTATATTTAGATTATGGTTTTATTTATTTTTTATTCTCAAATGACAATGTCTTCCTCCTGTTTGGATAATGTAATCCATTCATATTTAGTATTATTGACAGTTGCAATTACACCTGCCATTTTACTTTTCATTTTCAACAATTCTCAAATTCTTTTCAATTTGTCCTTTCCTGCTTTATGGCTTTCTATTGCACTAATTGAATATGTTCTAATGTAGCTTTTTAACTTGTAAATGACTTCACTATATTTTTGAAGTTATTTTTTTATGAGTTGCTCCACTATTTAACATATACATCTTAATATATAAGAATAAACTTCAAATTTATACTAGCTTAAGTCCAGTGATACATGGAATTTTTACTCATATATACCTCTATTCCCTTTTGCCATTTTTGTGATATTATTATGCATATTATATGTAGTAATGATATAACTCAATATATTGTTACATTTATTTCTTTACCATCTGTAGTTACTTTCTTAGCCAAACACAGCTTTGACCCACCTGGGACCTTTGTGCTTTTTTTAAGTGATTTTTCCATAAGTCTTTAATGACCACAGACCATTACAACATGTGGCTACACCCTTTCTGTAACTATGTCCCTATTGTTGAATATTTACTGCATTTCTGCCCCTAACTTTTCACTATTAAATATAATACAATAATGTCTTAAGCCTTTTTATTTTATTTAATTTTACTTTTATTTTTTTGCTGAGGAAGATTCACCCTGAGCTAACATTTATTGCCTATCTTCCTCTTTTTTCCTTTTATGTAAGCCACTACCACAGCATGGCCACTGATAGATGAGTGGTGTGGTTCCATACCCAGCAACCTAAATCTGGCCACTGAAGCAGAGTTTGCCAAACTCTAACCACTAGGCCATTGGGGCTGGCCCCTTTGTGCTTTTCAACAGAAACAAATTAAAGAGCTATTACCTTTCTATATGCAATAAGCATAACAGCACATTAAATACAAAGCATTTTATATAATTCCTTTGATAATAGCTAAGAGAAGAAAGGAGAAAATAGGTGTCTTTCATATTTACATAATTACTTGTACTGGCATTTCTGTTTCTTTGTGTTGATATCAATTACCATCCCGGGTTATGTGTGCTTAATCTTAAGAATTCCTTCAGTAATCTCATAAGGCAGTTGGCTATTTATATTTTCTCAAGTTTTGCTAATCTAGGAAATTCTTTATTTCATCTTTATATTTTACATGGGAGTTTTGGTGAATAAAGGATTCTTGGCTGACAGGTTTTTTTTGTGTGCACTTTAAATGTATTATCCCTCTGCCTTCTGACCTCCCTTTTCTCTGCTGATATATCACTTGTTAACTTTACTGGGGTTTCCTGTAAGAGTTAGGTAATTTTTTCAATTGCTGTTTTTTTCCCAGTGTATATTTTCTCCTTTCTTATGTATTTCATGTTTCATATTTTTGCTGTAAACCACACATTTTAGGTAATATGTTATAGCAACTCTGGGTTCTCATCTCCTTCATACTTGGACTTTTTATTGTTATTAGCTTATTTATTTGTTCAGTGACTCAGTGGATTATTTTGGTCAAGTCTATGTCTTACACACAGAGTGAAACCTCTGATATAGCTCCTAAAATTAGGCATGGCTTTGGATACATCTACTGTCATGAGACAGTGGTATTGGTAGGGCTCTCTTCCTAATTCATAGACATGCCATGTGTTTAAAGTAGTTTAACTGCTGGCTGATTACTGTACGGTTTTCCCCAAAGTCCTAGGGGGCATAATTTGCTTTACCAAATACTCCAGTGAAATTCCGGCTCCTTAAAAGACATACTTTCTGAAGCCACTCTTTGATATTTGTTGTGATATTGACAAGTGTCCTCCGAGCAGTCTAATTTCCTGATTCTTTCCAGAAAACTAGTCAGCCTACAGTCTAAACTGTATCTTCATTAAATATACAAATCTACTAATTGCCTCTCACTTCATTCTCTACTTTCTAGAGAGTGTCTTTTAACTTGAACTTTTCATGATCTTTTGCTGGTCAAGTTAATTCGTTTGGGAAGGAATTAAGAACTTTGTGTTTTATGGCTGGTTTCTCCCTTGGATTCAGGCAAAATCTGTGTGCCAGGACTCTGGAGCTCTGGTGGGAACAATGAGAAGCCTTGCTCTGGGAGACAATCCCAATTTAGGGACTGAGTGATTCAGTGCAGTGGAGATAGAGCAGCCAGAAGTCCTCTTGATTATCTCACGTTACAGACAACTCATGAGCTGGGGAAAGAGGGATCGATGCCCCAGTATTCTCAGCAAAGCATGACCACACCAGAGCCTCTGTACCATAAGAAGGGACTGGGTGCAAAAAGGGTATCCTCATTTTCCTGTGAACCAATGAAAGACTTAAATTCAGCAACAGGTAGCTGAGGGCAGAATGGGTAATACTGAAGTCCTCATCTTAGGAAAAATACACCATTCTGGAAGCTCAGGGAAAGAGAAACGTGTATTCTGGTGTTGGATGCAGCACTCCAGAGAGGAGTGTTCACTTGCTTAGCTGAGTGTATGGAGGGTGTGGACATGGTTCTATTACCACACACTCTCCCCTTTCTCACAGAATTTCTATTTATTTCCTTGAATAGATGTTTCTCATTTGCTGCTTGGACTTAGGCCAATTTCCAGAGGATTTAAATGAGTGTTTTAAAATAATTTTCAGGAAAGTGATGTCAGCTTCATGGTGGAGTGAGCTCTTCCTTTGTCTCTCCCCCTAAGATACCATTAAAAGGACATTCATAAACTAGCAAAAGACATTCACACAACACAACAGACTTTGGAGGGATTCATGCAGCAATATGTTTGAAAGTGGAGGCGCTGGACCCCCCCAGGAGGCACTGGAAGCAGGTAAGGGGATCTCACTTCCCTTCTTGAACAGCAGCAATCTAGGACACAGGACTGCACATGGCAGCCAGTGCACAACTCTGAGAGGAGAGGGAGGAAAGGCAGCCCTCTGTGGGAATGTTCCATACCAAGAGGCTAAGCAATCATGAGGGCATGTTCACAAAGCTGAGTAGCCCAGGAAGGCAGACAGAGAGTGCAGAGTGGGAGTGCCCCTGGGATCATGTGCATAAAAGCATCCCTCCTCATCTCCCACCTGATGCACCAGCTCTGCCAGTAGGCCAGTACAGGGGACACCTACTAGAGCGTCTGTGCACCTATGTACGTAAAGCAGCAGCAGCCAGTGGGCAAACACAGGTGGGCTCCAGTTGGCACAGCTTCCAAAGGACAGCCACAGCTGCCAGGGATTTTGGTGGGCTCAGAATACACAATTCCTGCCCCCCCAGTGGCATCAGGTGGAATCTGTGACCAGATACTACCACTATTCCACAGCACAAGTCAACCCCATTAAATAGCATGAAGAGGTATATTAACACTCCATACCAGAAGAAAAATGACAAGTACATAGAAATCAATCCTGAAGTCACAGAAATTTACAATCCAAATGACAGAATTCAAAATAGTTATCATAAAGACACTCAATGACTCACAAGAAAACTCAGAAAGACAGTTCAATGAAATCAGGAATAAAATTAATGAACAGAAGGAATTAATCACAAAAGAGATTGAAACAAAAAAAAAATCAGAAATGTTGGAGATGAAAAACACAATGTATGAGATAAAGAAAAACCTGGAATCTTTAAATAACAGAGCTGATACTATGGAGGACAGAATTAGTAATTTAGAGGAAAGAAATATAGAAACACTTCAGATGGAGGAGGAGAGAGACCAAAGACTAAAAAGAAGAAATTCTCCAAGAAATATCTGATTCAATTAGGAAATGCAACAGGATTATAGGTATTTCAGAGGGAGAAGAGAGGGAGAAAGGAGCAGAGAGCATGTTCAAAGCAATAACAGCTGAGAACTTTCCAAACCTGGAGAAGGAGCTAGAATTACATGTAAATAAAGCTAATAGAACACCTAATTGCATCACTGTAAAAAGACTTTCTCCAAGGCATATATTAGTAAAACCAAAAGTCAATGACGAAGAAAAAATATTAGGGCAGCAAGACAGAAGAAAATAAATTACAAATGAATCCCTATCAGGCTTTCAGCAGATTTCACAGTAGAAACCTTACAGGCTAGCCAAGAGCGGAATGATATATTCAAAATTCTGAAAGACAAAAACTTTCAGCCAAGAATACTCCATCCAGTGACAATATCCTTCAGATACGATGGAGAAATAAAAACTTTCCCAGATAAACAAAAGCTGAGGGAGTTCATCGCCACAAGGCCCTGCACTACAAGAAATGACCAAGAAGGTCTTCAATCTGAAAAAAAAATGAAAAAGTTTACAAAGCCTTGAGCAAAGAGGTAAACAGACAGACAAAAACAGAAAATTTCAGCTGTCTATCAGAAAAGGTTAGCAAACAATTATAACATTAAAGATAAAGGGAAGGAAAACATCAAAAATAACTATAATCATTTTAATCACAAACTCACAACACAAAACAGAATACGTTGTGACAACAACAACTTTGACAGCGAAGAGGAAAGGGATGGAACCTGCTTAGGCTAAGGAAATAAGAGGCTTTCAGAAAATGGACTACTTATCTACAAGATCTTTTATACAAATCTCACAGTAACCACTAAACAAAAAACCAGAACAGAGACACAAATGATAAATAAGGAGAAGGCTGAGAAAACCATCATAGAGAACCACCAAACTGAAATGGCAGTCTGAAAAGTTGTTCAACAACACTAATCATAGGAAATGCTAATCAAAACCACAGTGAGATAGCTAGGCAATACACTCTTTGACATTGGTCTTGGAAGCATCTTTTTGAATACCATGTCTACTCAAGCAAGGGAAACAAAAGAAAAAATAAACAAATGGGACTATATCAGACTGAAAACTTCTGCAAGGCAAAGGAAACCATGAATAAAATAAAAAGACAACCCACCAACTGGGAAAAAATATTTGCAAATCATATATCCAACAAGGGGTTAATCTCCAAAATATATAAAGAACTCATACAACTTACCAACAAAAAAACAAGCAACTCGATCAAAAAATGGGCAGAGGATATGAACAGACATTTTTCCAAAGAAGAAATACAGATGTCCAACAGGCATATGAAAAGATACTCAACATCACTAATCATTAGGGAAATACAAATCAAAACTACAATGAGACATCACCTTACCCCAGTTAGAATGGCTATAATTACCAAGATTAAAAACAACAAATGCTGGAGAGGATGTGGAGGGAAAGGAACCCTCATACACTGCTGGTAGGAATGCAAACTTGTGCAGCCACTATGGAAAATAGTATGGAGATTTCTCAAAAAGTTAAAAATAGAAATACCATATGACCCAGCTATCCCACTACTGGGTATTTATCCAAAGAACCTGAAATCAACAATTCCAAGAGACTTATGCACCCTTATGTTCATTGCAGCATTATCCACTATAGCCAAGAAGTGGAAGCAACCCAAGTGCCCACTGACTGATGATTGGATAAAGAAGATGCAGTATATATATACAATGGAACACTACTCAGCCATAAAAAAAGACAAAATGGCCCCATTTGCAACAACATGGATGGACCTTGAGGGTACTCTGTTAAGCAAAATAAGCCAGACAGAGAAAGACAAACACCCTATGATTTCACTCATATGTGGAAGATTAACACACAGACAGAGAGAACAGTTGAGCAGTTACCAGAGGGGAAGGGGGTTGGGGGATGAGCACAATGGGTAAAGGGGCACATTTATATGATGACTGACAAATAATAATGTACAAGTGAAATTTCACAATATTATAAACTATTATGACATCAAAAAATTGCAAAAAAATTGTGTTAAAATTTCTAATACACGTAATTAAAAACTACTAAAAATAATAAGGAAAGGAACTTTCTGTGTGGTCAGGGCTGCCTAAGATTGGAGTAAATTTAATTAATTGAGTTCTTTTTTCTTTTTTCTCCCCAAAGCCCCAGTACACAGTTGTGTATCATAGTTGTAGAGTTGTAGCTCTTCTATGTGGGATGCTGCCTCAGCATGGCTTGGTAAGCATTGAGTAGGTCTGTGCCTAGGATCTGAACTGGGGAACCCCGTGCCGCCAAAGTGGAACACATGAACTTAACGGCTATGCCACTGGACCAGCCCAAGTAAATGAGTTTTAATATCAAAAGTAAGCTGCTGCAAAATTAGTTTTTGGTTTTCTCTCTGTTAAAAGCACAATATTTTGTTGAAGTATTGGTCTGCTATTGATAATCAGAAATTATTAAAGGCTTGTTTCTTTTCTTTTTTAAGTAATCTGCCTAGAACCAAAAAAAAAGATCTTGTGTTTTGTCAAAATAATCATCTATTTTCCATGTTGTCTTCATTGGGTCTTTGATTACTTAAACCCAGTACTCTCAATATTAAAAGAGTTAATTTTGCTCAAAACCATATAAACTTCTGTATTTTCCTTTTAAAACTTTTGTTGTCACTTCGGGTAAATAGATGATTAAATATTGTTTCATAATGATCTATGATCCTATTTAGGCAAGTATCTAAAAGCTTTTGATACTTTGACAAACTTCCCCAAAATCCAATTCTAAAAGAAGTCTTTTTGTCTTTGAACTAAGTTTGAGTTTTTCCAGAAGGCTCTTGGAACATCTCAAATGATTTATTCTCTCTGCTTCTAAAAAGGGAGATGGTAAAGCAGGCTTATTTCATGTTAAATTACATGAGAAGCACTGTCAAATAAGAAGGAATACTAAGCCTTCTTTATGTTGTGTCCATATAGCTATAGGTTCTAAGTGTTCCAGAAATTGTGTGAAATTCCTAGAAATCTGATATGCCCTGGTATAATATCATCAGGCAAAATTCCAGTATTTACCTTAAAATGTTGTATGTTACAAATATAACCAATTTTCCTTGCTAATTCGATTATAACGAACTCTCATCAGATCTTTAGCCATGGGCATTTTTAAGTTTTTTGTCACTTACATAGAGTTATTGTTTTACTCTGATGCTATTACAAATGCTCCTGCAAAAGTGCTTCACCTTCAAGGAGATTCAAAGAAAGAACTTTTTGACAAGTATACTTTGCTGATAACTTTAAGATTGTAAAAATGAATTAGAAAGAATAAAGATTGCTCCTAAATCGCCTTGGAAGAAACTATACCATGTCCTCCTCACTACCCAAATGACAGCCAAAATTCAGGGGCTTGAACTTTGGATAGACCCCTCACAGCTGAAGAAGGCCCTACCTGATATCTGGTCCTGTACAGATGCTGGAGACTGACAAGGAAGAGAAGTACTGACATCCATGTAGACTGCTTCCTCCTAAGATGCCAGATTAAGACTTCCTACTTTATCTAAACATTAAATTATTACTTTTTTTTTCT